>NC_135500.1:193735316-193852816 GCF_052857255.1 Amblyomma americanum | reverse complement strand
AGCGGACTTAAAACGCACCGCTTTAAACGTTCTAATCATATGCAGGAGGCACTCAAGAGACCCACCCTTCAAAATCTTATATGTTTATTGGCCGAATAGGAAATAGCACATTTTTTCTTTAGATGTGATTTGAGGAATCGTTGGCGTACGTCCGTTGGCACAGCCGGCGCCTTCTAATTATATAATTTTCAGGGTGTTAAAAATTAAGCTTTGCAGACTTCTTAAATATTAGACACAGAGTAGGGCGTGAAGTCCACCTCTGCACATAAGTTATGCGGCCAGAAGGACAGAAATTTAGTTGATAATTGCCACCGTCAGGCACCTAATTATCTAAAATAGATAATTGGACGTTTCAGCCACTGCTGCTAGCGCGGATCTTTATAATAAAAAAAATAGAGGCGGTCGCATTTATAACCTTCTCCATACGGCAGAATTCTTCTAGAGCACGTGTGTTCTGAGATATTCGCCCCCAGAGTTTCCACTGATTTCGAGCAATTACGCATGCAAGCCTGTGGCAGTCCACAGCCTTGCATGCGTGGACTCCTCCCTAGTGTTTCGGAGCTGTTGCGTCCGGCCTTTATTCCATTACGATAGCCCCATCACCGGTCACTCTACGCCGTTGGTAGACGAAATGACGCGTCACGCCGGTACGAGTTTCGCGCCGCCTTGCGTACTCAATTACACGGATCGAGCTGGAAATTTTGACGCGAATATCCCGGAACACACGCGTGCTATAGGAGAATTCTACAATATGGAATTGTTTAAGAAATACGATGGCCTTTTGGTTTCCAATATAAACATGCCGCTTACTGAATCCACTAAAAAGTTAATTGATTTCAATTAATTAGGTCATGCTATTGTCCTATTATTCTCGTAGCCGTATAAGTTATGTGCAGAGGTGGACTTGACGCATCACTCAGTGCCTAATTTTAAGAAATCTATAAATCTTAATTTTGAACACCCTGTGTCGGATCCGCAAATTATTCCGCGACTTTTTCATTGAAGTCTGAGCTACTCAGGACGTATTGCTGATAGATTAAACGGCAGCTCATAGACAGCGCCTTCCTCAGTTAATTTAAAACTGCCCGCCCTATGGGTTTAATATGGGATCGTCTAGCATAGTTGAAGAAATCTGGCTCATATGTTGTTTTGTGTTGGTTTTTTAAACGAGCAAGTGTGGCGTGTGTGAGAAGCCATGCATGCAGAGCGCCACATTTTTCTGCCGAGCGCTCCTCGCAACCTTCCCAAAGCTGCACGCTTTTCTGACACAAAGTTACGGACGCCAGCATGAAAAACGTGCTGGAGAAAGCGAAGGCCGGGTTGGACCGCGATTGCGACGTTGGCGGCTACAAAGCCAGAGCAGAATCCGCAGCCGCAGAGAAGATATATATATATATATATATATATATATATATATATATATATATATATATATATATATATATATATATATATATATATATATATATATATATATATATATATATATATATACATGGAGGAAGGAAAACTTCCTCCATGGATATATACGTGGAAAGCCAGGCGGCCATCGGGACCCCCTTCTCCCACTGCCCGGGAAGGTCATATATCTATCTGTCCATACAGAGCTGCCAGCGGTGCGCGTACCTCTACAAAAAAGAAATAACAAAGTAAATGTGGTGAAGACATAAATATGTAAACTGAAGAAAATAAATTTCGCACGTAGAGCACAATGGCCGTCCCAATGCCGCGAAAAATGGACGGGAATATCTCGTCTGCCGGTTGCGCTCGAGGCCGGTAGGCGTTCACTGTGTGGGCATTACGAAAGTGGTTGAGCGAAATATGGCTATTTGGTTTAGCAACCATGTGTGGAAGAGCGCGAGACGAAGGGAATATAGTTCCTGTCGGTGGAAAGAAGAAAGGATGGTTTGGTTTATGAGGGTTTAACGTCCCAAAGCGACTCAGGCTATGAGGGACGCCGTAGTGAAGGGCTCCGGAAATTTCGACCACCTGGGGTTCTTTAACGTGCACTGACATCGCACAGTACACGGGCCTCTAGAATTTCGCCTCCTTCGAAATTCGACCTCCGCGGCCGGGATCGAACCCGCGTCTTTCGGGCCAGCAGCCGAGCGCCATAACCACTCAGCCTCCGCGGAGGCTAAAGAAGAAAGGAAGTTGCAACGTCAGTTATTAAACACGGTGCGAATTTATTCGAACCGAATTCCTTCTCACCATTGATTGCAAAGCTAATTGGTACTCTGCTTCAAGGTTGCGGTTTCTTATAAGCTTGCGGGAATAGAAACAGTGAAGGAATTCCGGCATTGACCAGCTTATTCATTACGCTTTGGGCTTATTCGTCATCTTATTAGAATTATAACTTTTAAACTCTCAATGCTACAATGCAGGAACGCGTCTTTAATTTAAGGCTTGTATTTTTAAATATTGTTGTGCCTAATTTGCTCCATTTTCCTTCTGGTTAATTCTATGAACATTCGATTCATCTTTTCATTTTTCAGCCAATGTTCTCCTTGCGCTTGAAGCCCCTGCAGGTGCAAAGAAACGTATCTAAACTGGTTCAGGAAGTTTGGTTCACCAAAGTGTAAATTACGCATGGTCCGAGTGCAATTGCCTGCATCGCAGCATCAACCGCCGACCCAGCAGCAGTGATAATAACACTTGCATATAACAGTAATGATAATTTGCATCATAATTGGACGATGTCGGAGGAATCGTACATTTGGAATGCATTGAGGAGTTCATGCCAGTTCCGCGTTCTTACTCTGAAAATAGTGCGCTCGGCTACTGATCCGGAGTTCCCGGGTTCGAACCCAACCGCGGCGGCTGCGTTTCGATGAAGGCGAAACGCTAAGGCGCCCGTGTGCTGTGCAATGTCAGTGCACGTTAAAGATCCCCAGGTGTTCGAAATTATTCCGGAGCCCTCCACTACGGCACCTCTTTCTTCCTTTCTTCTTTCACTCCCTCCTTTATCCCTTCTCTTACGGCGCGGTTCAGGTGTCCAATGATATATGAGACAGATACTGCGCCTTTTCCTTTCCCCAAAAACCTATTATTATTATTATTATTATTATTATTATTATTATTATTATTATTATTATTATTATTATTATTATTATTATTATTATTATTATTATTATTATTATTATTATTATTATTATTATTATTATTACTCTGAAAATATTGAGCCACTTTTTTATTTAGAGAGGCAATTTCATTTTCTGTCGTAGAAAGCAAACTTCGCTTTCTAGCATCTCCGAGGCGGAGTTGGCGTTGAAAAATACTAGCCCCCGATGTTAAGTCAGAGCCTATGCGTGAAACTTTTCGAGTGCATATTGCTTGCTTGTTCCTGGCGTTTTGTCGTTCATCTACTATTGTGTTCCACAAAAAGGTTGAGTTCCGCAGAACAGGTGATTAACGCGCTGGTAGACCAAAAAGCTGCTGTGTGACTGGACACCTAGATGCTTTGTATAATCTGAGCTAATGACAAAAGGACTCCTTTCAACGTATCCGGTTATGGCGTGGTTAGTTTCACTTCTTTAGACCTGGAAGTACATTTGGACCGAATAAATTCTACTATGCATCACAGCGTAATGACATTGAAAAGCAATTAGACAGAACAGGCTGGGTCGTTTAGGTCAATGTCCTGCTTATTTTCTGTATTTCGTCAAAGATAGTCAGCATCTATGCATCACCAGGGCTAAGCATACAGTGAGCAAGCAAATCATACCACTTACTGCGTAGCCATGACCATAAAGAAATGATTTATGATTTATGGGGGTTTAATGTCCCAAAGCGACTCAGGCTATGAGGGACACCGTAGTGAAGAACTCCGAAAATTTCGATGCTTATGTGTGGGGTTCTTTAATGCGCACTGACATCGCACAGTACATGGACCTCTAGAATTTCGCCTCCATCGAAATTCGACGCCCGTGGCCGGGATCGAACCCGCGTCTTTCGTGTCAGCAGCCGAGCGCCATAACCACTAGGCCACTGCGGCAGCCTCATAAAGAAATGATGTGTCGGGCAAATTACAGACGCAGCTCGAAAGCGGAGGACCAAAGTAAATGGGGGAGACCAAGAAATTTCGTTGTAAAAATGTAGCAGCGAATGAATAGGGTAAATTGTCTCAGCAGTTCTAATATCTTCGCTATGTAAGAATTCGTTGTAAGATTGAACCTCACGCGCTGCAAGCGTAAACACAGCGCGCCTCAATTAGCTCGCGTAGGCAAAGCCGTGACGGCCATGGCAGTCAGAAATTAAAAAGCAAATAAAGGTTCACACGAAAAAAAAAGGAAAATATAGACGCATAAGCCGAAGCCGCACTTCGAACAATGTCCATATACATCTCTTCCTCGTTCCCGCGGGAGATTATGCCGACGATACTCGCCAGACGACACGCCTTGTTCGCCCTAAAACCGTGCAGTGCAGTAGAAGCTTATGTAATCCGGGGTGGAAAAATATGCATATCTGAGTATTCGCAACTTCTCTCACGCGTATGTGTCGCTCAGTACATGAACTAATCAAAACAGACTCGTCTCAAACTGCGCCTTTAACAGCAGCGTCTGCTTCTTAATCTGGAAAGCAGACGGCCTACTCTGGCATGCGCACGTCCCGCGTTGGTTTGCGTGGGCTGCCCTGATTGGCTGAATGCAAGCTCTAGCTTCTGCAGTGCTGTACTGTTTTGGAGGCACGGAATAAATGTGTATAAATGCTGCGCGGGGAACAGAAATACGCGGCGCTTATGTGTGGTCTGCCTGAATGAAAAATAATTAAACCAGCGGGAGGCGAATGATGAGTGTGGCGTCCACAAAGGGAGAACGATGGGTTTATGGATAAATAAATGAATAAAATAAGAGAGAAAGCGCTGACAGCCTTAATACGATCCTTCCTTGGCGGGCCCATCGCCGAAATTACACCCGAGGTAAAGGCGAATACACGAGTTTTCATTTCGAGTCGACTGGGAACGCAGAATTTCCACTTCTTTTACTAACTTTTCGTCGTTTCTTCCCTATTTATTTAATTTTTGTTCTCTCTTTGCTCTTGAGTTCGTCTTTTCTTTCTTTCTTTTCGTTATTAGCTCGTTTCCTTTCATCGATCTTTTTCTTTCTTGCTTGCTTGCTTACTTTTCTGCTTTTGCCTTCTTTCTTTCTTTCTTTCTTTCTTTATTTATTTATTTATTTTAATACGCGATGCATTTGATTCTTTATTTCTTCCCCTTATTACAGTCAGTTCTTTTCATATTACGGCATGCAAAGTGATATGAACACGCGTTGCCGTGGCGAACACGGGTGTACAATGCCCGCCATGTTTAGTTTAGATTAGTCGAGACGATGGCGGAGTGTGCGAGTATAACTTGTCCGGGTTACGAAATGACTTGTCGCACGCGTAATATGTTATTTTCAGGCTTCCTCTTCCTCCTCGGTGCGGCGCTGAGCGATGCTCGTTCATTCTTTGCTGCGATATATAACGGGAGGACAAAGGAGATGGTTAAGGGGTCCATATTTCCTGCCGCGAAAATGTATGCATGAAGTGCGATGTCGCTGTCTCAATGTGTAAGGCTGCTGAGGATGAATGAACGTTCTGAATGCAAACATGTTTACAGAGCGGCAGATGTTAACCGTGGTTTGGATATACTGCTTGCAGAGTTCTCACCAACAAATATCAGCAGTGCTCCGGCTGCACGAGATTTTAGTGAGCTTGCGCAAGGGCACCTCGCGACGGAGAAGCTTCGGTGAGGGAAGAAGACCTTATTAATGCGGAAATAATGACTCACTGACGCCAAAAACCCGGCGTCGCCCAAAAAGTAGAGGCGTTACAAAACCCCCGATTGGTCGAAACGGTCTTACGTCATCAAATGCGAGAAAATACGAAATGTTAACCAGCTACAACAGTCGGTACTAGTACTTACAACAGCACCAACTGCAAATGAATAGAATAGAGCAGAATTAGAATAGACTTTCAATAGAATTAGGATTGAATGGTACTTACAACTGCATCAACTACAAAGAAATAGGGCATAACTGAAACAGAATTGGAATATAATTGGAATTGAATGGGAATGAAGTCGGAGTGAAATCGGAATGAAATTTGAATATAATTAGAATAGAATTGGGATAGAAT
This sequence comes from Amblyomma americanum, assembly GCF_052857255.1. Lineage (NCBI taxonomy): Eukaryota > Metazoa > Arthropoda > Arachnida > Ixodida > Ixodidae > Amblyomma > Amblyomma americanum. The sequence goes on along the minus strand of NC_135500.1, from coordinate 193,846,699 downwards.
TGGAATAGAATTTCAATGCTTTTGCATTACTCGCACTCGGGTTCCTTGAGTACCCTCGGTAATTTTTGGTAGAAGCTTGTAGTCGTCAAATTAGTGGCATTATATTAGGAAATTCTGCCTTCTGCTGACATACAATTTCATTTAGCTACATAGCAGTTATTATTCTCTAGCTGTTGATATTTTTAATCATTGGCTCGGCAGTTAATCGCCGATTTTTTTTTAACGTATATCTGAAATTTATTTACTGCGCAACCAGAAACAACAGGAGCAGTGTTTTGTTATTTCCAATTTCTCTTCCTGGCATGAACGTGGTAGGGTGCACAGTTCTATACGAGGCAGGAATTTACAACGCCACTTTTTACATCTCCTTCTTATACAGGTCAAAGGAAGGAAGGTAAATGGAATAATATACTCAATGATAGTACGTTTTTAAACGAGATGAATTTCAAATGGACTGAATTCTAAACAAGATGATGGAGAACACCCAGCAGCTACATGCGCATAACTGTCGCTGCGCTCTCTATTTTAGCCCAGCTTATTTTTGCTATTCCTGCGAGATGATTTATTCGCACGTGATAGAAAACGAAAAGCGTGCATCACAGCGGTTAGGACTTAGAGGCGACAGTTATTAACTTAGCTAAACGGGTCTCTTTTAATACCTTCAGGTCATTTTCGTCATTCCTGGAGCAGGAAATTATGTCAGCTTGAAATCTCACGAATGTGCGCTGTCGTGTTATTCCGCTAAATCTTTATGTACACAAGCACAGTTTGGGGCTCTCTGTCCCATGCGAATTTTATCGTGGACTCGGATCAATAGACCATTTTTGGCTCTCTTGTCGCCTCTTTTCCTTTTTTGAGAAGGAGGGTGTTTCATCTTGCTATCATTTGGTGCCGCATTGCCTGGGTACACCCACAGGACTGTTTGTTTCGCCGTTCAAAATTTTCTGATGGAATAACATCGACTGTCATGCTAAGTCTTTCAAAATTACGCACCTTTCAGTCTTTATTAAATTCAGTCTACTCCGTAACTTCAGCAGGCCTGCTTGGTAGCGCTCCACCGCGCGCGTTGTCATCTACTTCTGTCTCCTTTTTGTACCAAGAAAAGGTCCCAACTGATTAGCATTCCTACACCTTGTTATCCATGGACGATCCCTCAGTGCCATCAAATATATGTGCCATCAGATGCTTCCACAACTGTCATCAGTCGGGGTGGAATTCAAGTCTGCGAGAGTTACGTCTCCTGCGCTTTGCGCATTTAAAAGTGTCTATTTTTGTTGTTTTTTTTACTATGCGCACTAGGATACGCGCCTCTCTGAATGACCTCACCTTTGACACACTGCTGCACGAAAAACGAAAGACGAGGTGCGAGCATAATTCCACTCTGCCCTAAGCACGCCCAAGATAACACAGCGTGCCGGAAATGCGGAGCGCTAACACGGGCGCGCCAAATGAAACCAACGCTTTCGCCACGTTTGCTCAGCGCAGCTTTCACGGTCGATTGTGTCCCCACACCCTCAAACCTGAGGCGTCAGACGAGTTGAGCACATTAGCTCTGCTACGCGCGCTAAGCCTGGCGTGTGGCCGTTAAGCCTGGCTCATCGGCGTTAAGCCTCGCGCTAATGAGAGGCGGCGTCGTTTCTGGCTTTAGTCTTTCCTTCCTTGGATTCTCAGCCGTTTGCTTCGTCTACTACTGTTTACTGTCTTTCCCGCTGTGATAGAGGTCTCGCCACCTTCCAATTATCTCGTTATCTCTTGAGAATAGACTTGTGGTACGTATGTGTATCGGGAACTGTTCTGTGGCGATAATTTTTTTCTTCACTGTGAGGATGACGAGCAAAGAAGTTATCAGGACCCTCATCCAATGCTGAGCAAAGGAGTGAGAGTGACAACAGTGCCTTTCATCCCCCCCCCCCCCCCTATTCTAATCCACCATATGTTAAAAAGCCATCCCAATGAGCAACGAGGTCACGTGACCGTGTACTACAGGGCCGACGTCGTTTACGCCTGATAAAGTTCCGTACATCGCTGCACTTTGCTTTCAAGTCAGCACGTCTCAAACGTATGCAAGGCGTTTCAAGTCGCCTTATGCGCAGGGAGACATTTGGCAACATTTAAAGGCAATGTGCGTGGCCAATGCATGACAATGTTCAGGAACAAGGCTGAACTTCATGGGCATTTGAATTCCAAGAGTGGAAAAAAGTGATGTGCAGATATGAATATGCGCTTCTAATGCGCTTTTTTCGTGTATAAAGCGTAGCTCCCCAAATAATTAACTTATCGTCTGTGATAGCAAGCTGCGAAAAAGCGGTAACGCTCTCAGGGTACTTCAAAGCAGTAGGAAAGAGCATCTAAATTTGATTTCCTACCCCCGCATCACACACGCACAAAGAAGCAGTTTATCAGCAATCAGTGAAGGCATCCGTGTGCTGTGTACGTTAAAGATCCCCAGGTAGTCGAAATTATTCCGGAGCCCTCCACTACGACAACTCTTCCTTTCTTCTTTCACTTTCTCCTTTATCCCATCCTTACAGCGGCTGCGTTTTTATGGAGGAAAAACGCTCAGGCACCCGTGTGCTGTGCGATGTCAGTGCACGTTAAAGATACCCAGGTGGTCGAAATTATTCTGGAGCCCTCCACTACGGCGTCCCTCATAGCCTCAGTCGCTTTGGGACGTTAAACACCCGCAAACCCAAACCATTCGATACTTACTGTTCAGGATGAAAACAAAAAACAACGCTCAGAGCATACTGCGAGCAGCGAATTCGACTGTAATAACACGGCGCTTGCCACACTAATGCTTTGAAGCGTATCGCTCCATCTACGTGTTTTGTGCAGGCGGGCTTCTGGGTCTGTGCTGCGCTCACACGCGGTGATTCGTCACAGGTTCCCTGTTGCCCAACATGCCCAGTCCTGTAAAGTTTTTTTCGCCGTGCATGTATTCTTCCAACGGAGAAGACAGCTTTACAAGCAAGAACTGGGGTGGGAATCTTTGAGGTGTAAAATTTCCGGAAATTTTTTATGCTGCAACAAGAGGAAGGAAAAAAGAAAACTGTTTTCTTTTTCGGGAATCTTGGAAAAATTTAGAAGATACTCAGAGTAAGAATATGCATGTAATTTATATCCAGGTATTCTCGAAGTTTGACACGGAAAAGTATTTTTCATGGATTCCTATTGACATATCCGCAATAATGCTTGGTGCTTAGGCTTCCCTAAGTGTGCCACTTGCTTGCGTGTGTTGCCGATGGTGGATACTTTTGTATGCACTTACGCCTGTATCACGGAGCAAGACTATACAGGAGGTGAAATTCCCGTCTGCGCGAGCGAGCGCAGGCGACCAGGTGAAGTCACAGTTGTATGCGCCGACGGGGGCGCATGCAGTGGCGGCACCTTGCGGCGCCTCGTAGAAGCAGCAGGGAAAAAAATTAAAAATGCAGCGCCCGGGCAGGCGCTCCGGCGGCGCGCGCTCAGAGCAGACGAAGAGCAGACGAGACGGGTGTTTGCTTCCACAGTAGTAGCTCTATGTTTGCTTCAGCGGGCACGCCGTGACGTTGTATTTCAGTAGTTTCTTTCCAGGCCGCCAGGCGCCGCCAGCAGGATAGTGACTCCGCGGGCTTGTGACCTTTTCTGGTCGCCGCAGACGGCGGAGTTTCCACTCCTTATAGTCTTCCTCCATGGCCTGTATGTATGTCGCAGAAATCTTAATGCACCACGGACAGCAATGAAGCTTACAGACAAGCCGATCAGTGCCCTTTTTAAGTAGACTTCACCAGAGTGCAAGAGGAGACTTGATGGCGTTGACACAAAACAGTATACTCTGGGGATAGGTTTGGTGATAAGAACTGATGCTGGCTTGAAGGCTTCGAGCTTCGAAGGCTCGCATTCAAGCTAACGTGTACTGATTGCGCTCGATAAGGGAGCTGCTTACGGTGGCTGAGTAAGACCGGGTCATATGGCAAACACTAGAAAAGATCTTTAAAAAATATAAAGCACTTTTCTTCAGAAACGAGATATGGCAAGTGATGTAATTTTGGCAAGACCGGAAAGTAATACAAACTCTCTCTCTCTCTCTCTCTTTTTGAAGAAGCAAATTGTTTAGGCATAGACATGTAGTATCGAGGATAAAGCGGCCATTAAAAAATCCACTTTTGAAATGCTCACCACATGTAGCCGCATTCTCGTGTAGAACAGAACAGAGAAAACAGTGATAATTTGGGCCTTCCTTGCTAGCTGGCAGGTAAGCTTGATGTAGTGGCTAAACTCCAGAATCGTAGCTTGCCAAAACAGGACGGGAATAGAATCAAAGTGCACACAGCAGCACGAGCGCTGACTTCGAACTGTTTATTTCTTGCTGAGGTACGATTTATTTACACACATATGTACGTTGTGTGCACATACATTAATCGTAGCTCAGCAAGAAAAAAATAATTTGAAGTCATCCTTCGCGCGTTGTGAGGCCCTTCTTGTCCCTTTCTAGTTTTGCGCTGTTTACCTGGCTCAACCGCGAATTATTTTGGAACTAATACATAGGACTAAATCAACCTACTTTTCAAGTTTTTATTTTTGTTATGCAACAGCCTATTGCAGCTTCAATTCGCACTGGAATAAATATTCAATGCCTCATTTACGAGCCCTCTAGACTATGTCCAGTTTTTTTCCTGTTTTCCATCCCTCGAGAAAAAAGACACATTTTTTTTTTCTCCAAAATTACCGGGTTTTTTTCTCAGCCGTCCCATGACTAGGTGAGATGAGACTAACCGGAGTGTGCGAGCGAGGTAGAGTTGTACGAGGGACAGGTGGATCGTTAGACGGAAAGCAAATTCAAACAGGTAAAACAGGTGGTCTAGAGTCTCCAGAGTGGGTCGTTAGGATTCTCCTAAGGAAGGAGAAATGAACTGAAACGAATGTCTCCAAAATGTATTATTCTCTACATTTTATCCCTGTCTGCTCGCGCATTGCTCGACGTGAAAAGGAAAACAGAGAGAAAGGGGTTAGGGGTGTGTTTCACACGATTCGTCTAGTCGGAAGGAAAAGGGAAAGGGGAGCTCATAAGGGATGAAAATATTTGCACTGCACACACACACACACACACACGCACACACACACGCACACACACACACATACACACACACACACACACACACACACACACACACACACACACACACACACACACACACACACACACACACACACACACACACACACACACACACACACACACACACACACACACACACACACACACACACACACACACACACACACACACACACACAAAGGAGTAAAAACTGAACGCTATTCCCGATTAAACACGCGACGACACAGTTGTTCCGTAGCTCCAGTTACTGTTTCATTGTTCAATAAAACCAACGCCGCGCACAATACTTCACTGCGCGATATCGACTAACAAATAAAACTGATACAAAGTTCACTCTTGCAATATTTCTTGAGCGAAGGTTGTCTCGAATTAAGCGCGCAAAAAGACACCCGCAAAAAAAGTTCTTATCACACTCGCTCTTTGCTCATCCATTTTCCGTATTCCAGAGAGGTCTTATTCCGCTGTCTCGCTGATACTCCCAACATTTAATTAGAAAAAAAAAGAAAAATATCCGCCAAAGACGAGACTTCGCTGATGCATACAACCGATTTCTGCGCGGAAGCACGAATTGAGTTTTAGCTCGCCTTTCGACGCTGTATATACACCAAAGCCGCTCAAGTTTTCTCGTAATGTCCTTAGCTTCGAGGACGAAAGAGGATTTTGAGACAGGCGTGCACAGAAAAGTAAGTCCTTTCGCAGCGCTATGCCCCCGCGCCACCAAGCGACCTATTGGGGAAATCGAATTCAATTAACTGGCCTGCTTGTTCAGTGGAGCCTCCCGTTCTAGTTTCCTTGAGGAAACCAAACGCTGCAAGGACAGCTGCGGCGAAACCGTGTGCTCACTGTCCGCAAGATGTCACGACTGAACTAAAAATGAAAAATAAAAGATTCAGAATCGGGGTCGGGGATGGTGACGATGTAGGGCTGTTATGATAAAAGAGCACTGAACACCTCTTTGTGGTAGTCGAGGAAACACATTGGAATAAGTAGGGAGCTTCGCGAGCGATGTTTTTCCATTACAATTGTGCTTAAACGCGAGTAAAGAGCAAAGAAATTAAATTCAGAATGTCTATATTTTGCAGTTTTCCTAAACAGAAATTCTATCTTCCGTTGCCCTTGGACTTGTGGGTGCGGGCGAGGAGCACACGTCAGTTCACCGCTTCCTTTGGCAACCGCGCGTACCCACAGCTCTGACGTCATACGGGTGGTTGCTCTATGGCAGAGAATGGCACAGAGATGGCTCTGTTAGAAACAAACGATATCTTACTACAAGCTGTGTTCGCGAACGCTTCAAGCCGTGTAGGACCAAGTATCTTAGCTGAAATTTACCAAAAAAAATCCATAGATCAGTGCCATTCACGTGACATGGTAGAGTAAGCGTTAGTCTAAACCCGGATGGAGCTTCCGCTCCCGCTGACGGGTTCAGACCGTGCGGGCGGGTGCCGCCATCCAGTCCACCAATCACCGTGTGACAAGACGCACCCACGGTCCACCCCCACCACCCTTCCACTATGATTGGCGACCGCGGCGTCCCTCTGGACGCGCCTCTCACCCTCTCTCTCCTCTCCCACTTTGTCCCTCCTCTATGAGAGGGGACTTCCCTCTCTCCACGTTGCCTCCTGCCAACCGAGGCTTCATACGCCAACGCCGGACACTTCTTGCAATAATGGGATTTCTAATGCTAACGCATCAAAATAATAATACATCAATTTCTGGTATCCAGTCCACGGGCTATACATGTTGGAAACTTAAAATTTTTCGCCTTGCGAAATATCTGTAGGTGCGGTTTTTTCGTATATGCCGAATTTTTAATTAAATTTCCAACGCTTATTATATTACGATGCTTTGCGATACTTGCTTTGCATGTACGGATACATTTTTATGCGCGTTCCACACCTGGCTCCTGCTGGCATGTACTGGTTGCGGATAATAGTAAAATAATTTTTTTCCATCAAAAATTCACCCCTGTTGTCTACACCGGGTGCGCACTGTAGACAAGAAATTGCGTTAATCGGATATCTAGAAAGGAAAAAAAAAAACTCTGTGACTGACTTTCTTAGTGCGCTACTCTAATTACGAAGAAACAAAGAAGGAAAAGAAACTATACAGACAGAGTAAAAGTGCAAATGGCGTGAAAAAACCAAGTAGACCCATTCGTAGTTTTACTAGTAACTTTCCCGGCCACTTCTCGACGGACACCTGAACCGCGCCAGAGGGAAGGGACGAAGAAGGGTGTGAAATGTTCCCGGTGCCGTATTCCAGAAACAGAGAGCGTTGAAGTTCTGCATTAAAGCGGTGACCACGTTTTAGGTACGTTGGACGTGGGCTCGGGTTGAGAAAGCCTCACAAGCCAGTTCCGCGCTGCTTCTAACGTGCTGACTGGTGATGCGGATGACTTCGTTAGCCGATTTTATGCAAAGCAGCTGTACAAAGCTAAATTTATTTGCAAAAAAAGCACGTGTTATGGTATAACTATTCCTCTGTGAAGCCTCCAAGCACAGAGCTTCGCCGGCTGTGCGTTTGGGCGAAAACGTACTACCGTTACGCACAAGCACAAGCGCCAGGCCAAGGTCCTAATTGGTGGCGCCATCTAGCCCGGCTTAAGAAAAACTAGTTTCTGCGCCGCTGCGCGGATGCGCGGGCGATCGCTTGCTGTCGTGGTCTGTGCTGCGAGCTCTGGTAGTTGCATGGTGTTCATGTTTCGATTCTGCGTTGTTGTCCCGCGAGGTGACGATATTAATTCGCAGTGGAAACTGTGAATATTTAATTACGGCTTCCTCGTACTCTTTTAGTTGTTCTGACTGGAAGCGATGTCGTCAACGGCGACCGATTTACCGCCGGCTGCTCCTTCGACACCGGACAAAGACACGAAAGCCAAACCATCGATGGAAGCGACGTCTGTAAGTCATGATCGAACCTCTTTGAACAGTACGTAACGCACATACTAGCTCATAATGATATTTGGTTAGCCACGCGACCGAAGCGGTGACGCACTGACATATATCGCTGGAAGCTGTTGATTGAATTTGTCTCTAATTTGAGCGATGCAGCGTTTGCATCATACATGTGCGTGAATGTGCCGTCTCTACGCACAGCCACTTTATTGCCGGCACAACTCGAAAAAGAAAGATAGCAATGAAAACTCGCCTGTTGATCCACGAGAGCCTCAGTGGGCAGTAACGCTGCCTGCAGGTCGCGCGGCGTCGTTGCTTTCAACGCCTCCTCTACTGGTTCTGGTCTGCGAAGGATTTGGTGTTAGTGTATCATTATCATCACACGCATTTGAACTCTGACCTGTCATATGAAGTAGCCGCTGTTGTGTAGCAATTCATGCTATTCCTGCAAGCGCGTAATTTGCATATCGGGTGTTCATTTGCGGATTTGAGGTGCGATTGGCTGGGTTTTCCGTCTTTTAGCAGCAGCTTGACATGAATGAAACAGATGCGTTCTACTAAAAAATATGCACCATTTCCGGACCCGCAGAATGGAATTGGCATTTAGCAATTCGTATCAAAGGCGCTGCAGCGTTACTTTGCACCACGTCGCAACTACTTCCAGGGAAGTGCACAATTTGCGCTTACCATCAGCTACCACTCAGGCATACCTAGGCAGGTGCTGAGGTAAATAATGACGTCTGTATAACTGCGCCCTGAATGCGCCGTTTCGTGCACATTTGAGATTTAACCTCCTCCCATCGTTTTTTCTTTGCTATTCCAGACCAGCAGCAAGGCATTCCAATATGGTATTGTGGAGGTGCCCTATCAAGATGAGCTCAAGTCCATCATTGAAGAAATTCGCTTTGGTGTTGCTGATGTGAGCATGTCCTCGCTTCCATCAGATGGACTGGCGAGCTACTTCAATTTGCAAACAAAAGAGGGCAAGCAGATGTGTGTCATGATGTCACGGCAGGGATTCCAAGTCGTCGGGAACAGCTACGACGTACGAGACATAGAAGATGGGCAGTGTTACGAGACTGTCAATGCTCTCCTTGATTCTCTCAGCCCTGCTTATCGTCGGCTCTTCAGCGAAGCGTTGACAAAGAAACTGCAGGAACTGGAGAAGGAGGAACAGCGCCCCGATGAAAAGGCTACAGAACAGGAGTCCTCACCTTGAGACGTGCTTGCCGGACCTGCCCAGTGCCAACTAAACCACAAAGTTTCATTTCAGATAGAAGACTACGGTTTGGTGCTGTATTACATGCAGGATATCTGTGCTTACAGAAATGTATCCAGTGTGTATTCTAGTCAAAAGTTGATTCTTCCCAAAAGTGAGGTCTATATATAAGTTTTATTTTTGCATGCTGCTTGAAACATTCCAAGCAGTACACATGTAAAGTGAAGTGCCATGTGGTTTTGCTGGCCCGTGTTTCTAATGTTACATGTGATGGAAATTTGATTTCAGTGGATGCCAGAATACTTTATCATATGCTTGATCATTGCGCATTGGAGGTCAGCGTTATGGTTGCATGTTGTGCTCAGACCACTTTCAACACCTGCTATTGCTTGGCACTAGCTTTTTGTGTGCTTGCTTAGTTCTCTCAATACAGTGGTCATTCATACAAATTTGAGCAGCTACAGTTGTCTTCATGTATGTATGTATGAAAGTTTTTTTTTCCAAATAACCCCATCACTTGAAACTGTCTTCCAGATTTTTTTTCTGGAATAAAAAAAACATTGAAAAAGCAAAGGAACTCTCAGAAGGAATGTGTACGCACAACATTTATTGACACTTAAAATCTCTCAATATATGTATATAGATATAAGTATATATATAATATTTATATGCAATAGCGAGCTTTGTGAAACAAACCCTGAGGATCTTGTCCCTTCTTCAAACTTTGTACAGAGAAATGATGAACACATGGACATGGTAAAATGAAGTGGAACATCTTGCCTTGCACTTAAGAGTGTTCTAGTTTGCAGAAGCTGCGTGCCACTGTGCTCCAGCAAGAAAATTTCCAGCCGGGAACACCAGTCCCAAGTGTTTTTTTTCTTTCTCGAGAATGTGTGTTACGATGAATCGAAGGAGGCATGTCAAAGGTCTCCCAACAGACAACCTTGCACATCTCTGTAATCTAGAAACACTACTACTACTTGAAAATAGAAGGGTGCTCCCATAAATGCACTGTACACAGCAAGTTCCATGTCCCTGGAGGATGCACCAACTTTGGACAGGTTCTGCAGAAATTTATTCAGTGCACTTGGTGGACAGTGCAATTTAGTGGCTACTGATTCTGTCCAACGAGCAAGGCGCAATGCAAGGAAATGCAAACGCTAACGACAACTATAGTTACAGTGAGCAAGGTGTGTGCTGCAGTCTCCGCATTTCGCACGTGTTGAGCCTTGGCGCAACAGCAGCTGAGGTGACACTGACAAAAGTGATTGCGACGTTTGAAGGTAGTGGTGGTTGGTGGTGGGCGCTTGGGAAGGGTTCAACAGAGTGCGACTGTGCTTTAAAAATGGGTCTTAAAAAAAGTGGTATTGCTGACGAAGCATCTGTCGTTCCCAATGTTTTGCGAAGGGCATGCTGCTTGCAAGCTTGCCACCATCTTTATTGGCCTACAAGCTGCTGCACTGAGCCAGCTGCCTTTTGAATGACACAAGAGAAGCAGTGGCGCCAATGTTTTTCCTTCATTAAGCACAGCACCATGTGACACTTGCCAGGTGGCGACAAGCGCGGACACTTAGGTGAGATGGGAGACTGAGGTCTGTAATATACACAATATGTACAGGGAATTATAAATAACGATGGGCAATGGTAGGTGGTGGGCAGGTGTGTGTGTGTGTGTGTGTCGGTGGAGGCGCGAGTCTAAAGAGGACAGTCCTTCCCCTCGCGCCTTCTCTGGCAAATTAATGAGAACAGAAAAATAGAGTACCAACAACAACAACAAGCACCAGGACTTCTCGAAAGCAGAAGAGCGAGTGCTGAAGTGAGTACTAGCGCGTAGTAGCCTCTCTCTCTCTGCCAGATGGCCAGAGCTAAAAGCAGTCCCAAGTCCTAGGTGGGAGGGCTCCTTCCTTGTACGGCTTGGTCCCACTGCCGTGACTCTCGACGAACAGCCACAGTAGGCCGACCATGCGTAGCATCGTTGGAGTAGCAGTGCCGCAAGTGCAGCCGCTATCTGGAATGCAGTGGTGAGGGAGGAGGAGGAGGAGTGGACGTGGGTGCTCCTGGTGCGGAGACGACACTGGCTGGCATGGACGTCTTTGCTGCCCCCCCTGTGATGCAGGGGGAGGGAGTGTTTGATTCTGAGGGCAGAGAGCACACGGGGAGTGCGTTGGGTACAGTCGGCACTGGAACGGCTCTCTCTGGCTTGTAACAGTGGTGCTGCTAGCAATGGCGGGTGGCTTGTGATCACTCATGCTCTGGAAAGAACAAAAAGGAAATGGCAGGAAAGTTTCGTTAATTATCAGAAAATAAGGCTAGCCAACACAGAAGAAAACAGGTATGCATCAAGCCATGAATGCCATAAACAAAGACAACACAGTAGGATGGCAGCCCTCCAATCAATGGCACCCACCTACACTTCTGCCGTTGTGGTCAATCACCTTGCACCTGCTAACCACGTTGGGAATAATATGTCAAAACCATTGTTTGGAAGGCCTCTTTTGCGGGGGGCGTGTGCCACTTCATTCTCAAGTCGACTGGTATAGCAAACATATAACGGCATGTGCACAGATGCAAAGTTTCTGCTGTGCATTTCAAACGCCAGCTCTGACAAAAGTTTTTGCAACTACAGTACATACAGAACTAGAATGAGTACACAAGTGCAATGAATTCACTTGATAGTAGTGAAAGTGGACGAAAGTTATTGGAAACAAGAAAAGAGGCGAGTCGGGAAATGTTTCCCCGTACAACCTCATTTGTAGCTTATTTGTAGGACTGATAAAACTATGCTTGACATAATCACTGCCAGAAAAGCTCACAGAAGCTTAAAGCCTGTTCTTGTTATGTCCCCAGGAGTGTCTGTCATCATGGGTTGAACTATGTTATGTGGCTTACACAGCACACTGACACAATCTTCAGCTTGCATGCTTCATTAACAATTATCATTAAACGTGAGTAAATGACAATCCCACAATGGTGGCTGCTCCACATTCCTTAACTCTTTTCTTCATATCTGTTGCATGTACGTGATGTGCGAAAACATCAGTGACAAAAGCTGTGGTGCAAAGATATTTTCACATGACAAGGTCAGTTGCACTCAGCTTCAACTCTAATGACAGGATTTGACCTTTCACTGGCATTTACTCAGCACAAAGCACATGAAGCAAATTGGCCTCTGTCTTACACCCTTCCTTTCAAGTCTCAATTGTTGCCATGTAACAGCATACTATACTTTGTCAGGTAACAGCTGCAGGTCTATTCTGTAACAATAAAATGGTTTCAACAACTTGAATATGAAATGAATCCTATTTGATTAAAATCACTTAAAATGCCCAAAGCCTAGTGGCAGGTCTAGTAACAATGTACACCTACTTTTGTGGTGTAAATTTTGCATTTACATGTTAGTGACAGCATAGTGTTCACATATGAGAGACAAATGGCACACCGCTTCTACTTTTTAGTGAAATTTGGCTTTTGGACTAAGGAGCCAGAGGAAAGGAACAAGAAAATTCACATCATATTTTGTCCGAGTTATTAAATTACCAATACAAGTTACCATTTCATGAATATGAGCAAGCATTCACGGCCTGGTCTATACCAGTGTCTCTAAAAATAGGGAAGGGACTAGGTGTCAGCCACCAAAGCTACCAAATGGTTCCTGTAAATTCCAAGAAAAGATTCTAACCACCTTCTGCCACACTTGCGTCCGATCCAACAAGATCACACCAATCCATTTTTTTTCTTCAGGTGTGTTAACTACTCTTCCTCTCCAACTGGACTGCCAGGAGCATGCAGGACCTACCCTCTATCTTCTCCAGGCACTGCAGCACTTCCTTCTCGAGCTTCTCATCCTCGAAAAGGTCCAGCGAAGAGGCGCTGTTGGCGTACCGCCTCCGGCAGATGTCGCTCACCCTCTCCCAGTACATTTTGTTGTTGTCCACAGCCTCCGCAGTCTCTCGCGCAGCTGGGAACATCTCGGCCAGGAGGCTGCGCAAGTCGGCAAGAAGCAGGGCTTGTCAAACCGAGAATAATGACCAGAAAAGAAGGAAAAAAAAAAATGGGAGAAAATGCTTCTCTACCAGATGATAAAATATTTACTCTTGGCAGCTTAGCACTACCTGAAGCTATGCAAGAAAATCGAGTTCCATTACATCTCAACATCATGGCTATGTTTTTACTAGGTAGGGCTTGTCTATCTGCATTCCTCCATTGCTCAACTGCTACCACATAACGTGGATTTTTGCTGCACCAACTTCCTGTTTAACTTCACTGCTTGGGGCTTTCCGAGTTTCACAGCCAAGTTTTCTTTGCTTGTTCATGTAAAGGGCAACCCTCATTTTTTTTTTTTACATCTACGGATTTTACCTATAATTTCACAATGTGTTCTGTGATCTTTCTGATCTTTGACGCCACATTTTGCAGGCAGGCACATTTTGTGCTAATGCACCTAATTCACATTTGGCCTAGCCGCATCAAATCATCTGCCATTTTTTGTACTCATTATGAAATACAAAGAAGAACCTGAAAACATGCAGTAATTAATTTATGGTGGCTTTTTTGCAACATAGTCGGGTTCCCAAAACTCTCAGAACGTGATGTCTCAAGACAGGCACAGAATTTCGATGATTTGTCTTTGGCTACAGCTGTAAAGATGAGTCATTGCAGGCATGGGACCTGAGGATGTATTTCTGCGGCTCAGTGAGCACTGAAGTGCTCCCCTTCTTTAAAACTGTGTAATCAAGCACATCGCTACAGAGAGGTATTGTTACAATTACAGACACGCCTGTCTTCAGTAAAACATGCATGCACACACACACAAAAATGCTGAAAGGCAACATCAAGAAAGAAACCCTCGAGAAGAGTCTGTGATCTGTTGGTATCCACTACTCTAAGGGACTATAAGAGCATTACACAACATTTTTTTTTGCCGCAAGGCAAATCATAAACCATGACTAGCAACGCGCTGAATTGTTAGCAGTGTCAGGACCGTCAAAGCTACCACTTGCCAAAATGAAGCACAATACTCTCGCAACATTGCATAAAAAAAAGCCATGCAAAAGTTCAAGGTAGAGCTATGTCATAAATACTCAATAAGGCGTCAGCTGTTCATTTCTGACATTAGCACACATGCTCCAAAACAGCATTACCACGGTGCACTACTGACCAGCCTAGGTTCAACCTCTTTATCTGTTGCATATCTGTTACCTTTATCTGTTGCATACAAATGAACTTGTTATGGCTGCAGCAAAACTGTCACTCAACATTACATGTTTTTTGAGAGCCAGAGGTAACTATAGAGCAATCATTTTAAAACGGGTGTGGCTGCTTTACAGGTGACAAGCTGTGATGACAACTCACTTTTGGTTTTCATTCCCCATTTTTTCCAAGTCTTTTTTTTCCCGAGTTCTTTTTGTTCTTTTCATGCAGCATTTATTTTTAATACATATACAGTTGAACATAGTTATAGTGAACTGGCAAAAAAGCGCAAAAGAGCTGGATATAGCTGAAATTTATAACAAAATTTTGTTTAAAATGCACTCAAGAGCAGCACAATTCAGTCAGTGAAGGGTCAGTAACTAAGGTGATCCTTACTAGAGAAACAGGGAGACCACCTCCGAAGTTTCAGTTCTGTTTCGAAGGCGCTAGCAGCAATTCTGAAGACCGCAAAAAACTAGTGCCAGTTAGGTTGGCTTCCCCGCAGAGCACCGCGAACACGCGCAACAAAGCAAACTAAGTGCCAACTAGGGTGGCTTCCCGCATTACAGCCATGCTGCATGGAAAATGGTACGCCACAACAAAAGTTATCACCTTTTTCACCACTAGACTACAACTGTCCACGCCACTATTTCCTGGGCGCTGTCGACGGGTGCGAGAGGCATGAACCACTGCAGGCCGCTATATCTTCTGTGGCGCTGTTGGCAAGTGCGTGATAGGAACACGAGTATGAGATAAAAGCGCCAACCTTGGCACGAATGCTTGCCGAAAAACCACCAGTCACTTGTGTAGTGTGGTGAAGCTTGACATCTGCCGTCCAGTGGACACTGATTGGCATCGAGTAGTTTTGTTATATCTGTTACATTACCAACCGCAATCAACATATGAAGTAAAAATTGCGTGTGTTGGTTAAAAATATTTAGGAAGTTTGATATAGACAATAATTCACAACATCCGTGTTCGTTATATCAAGATTCGACTTGGAGACAAGTAAACTGTTGCTTATGCCAGGCAGCAACCATGTCAAGGTTAACTGTTTTTCATCTTAACAAGTACAGATTAGCAAAGCTGTCCCATGTTCAGACACACAGGACATTTAAGAGACTGCATTCTGACTTCAAATGGACCATAGGAGGGTTTGGTTTGTTTGGTTTTATGCGGTTTAACATCCCAAAGTGACTCGAGCTATGAGAGAGACTGCAGTAAAGGACTGTGGATAATTTCGACCAAGTGGGGTTCTTCAACGTGCACTGACATCACACTGTACACGGGCCTCTAGCACGTCGCCTCCAATGGTACCATGCAAATTAAAAGGTTACCAAAACTCCAGAACTCATAAAAAAATGGCCACAATCGAGTACTACTGCAAACACTCACTCAAAGATGGGCTTCACGATAGTTTGGATGAAGTGGATCTGCAGCTCCGGGATGTACGCCTTCTCTCGGTCCATCATCTCACTTGGCTTGACGCCCATTGCTTTCTCCAGGTCCCCTTGGGAAAAGAACTCGTTGTAGATGAGCTCCTGCACAATTCAAGCAAAGAAAAAAAAGAAGCCCTTAAACATCACCTGCTTCTGGCTCTTAAAAGACAAATAGAAGTATAAAGTCAAACTGTGTTACCGTAAATGTGTATGCACATTGACAAGTTGCAGACATTGTGCAACAGGCTTCGGGTGATTTGTTACTGTCACTCATGACTTGTATGTACATGGCTCAGTAAGCGTAACAAATCAATTAAAGTCAATTGACGTCTGTGGCTTCCCAATCTGAATGTGTCTCAACTGCTTGAAGAGAGATTTTAGGGCCAACTTGCAATTTAAATCTCCCTGGAAGTTTCATACAGCAAAACATTCAATGACAAAGGAAGCAGAGTGAAAATTACTAATGGGATCTAAACGTGCCAACTCTAGCACCAGTCTCTCGGAAGCTCATGTTCCGCCAAGATAGTCGGCACCAAAGCTGTAGATCAGTAATGTTAATTTCTGCGCTATGTGAGCCAGTGTTGTGAAGATCGGTGCGAACACCCTTCTTGGTGTCACTTAATATGTTATGTATGACACGCATCTTTCAGTACAAAGCAGGCCACAGGAAAAGTTCTGTTCCACCTTGTGAGTATGTGCATCCAACAGCCGTGCTGACACATAAATTTTGTGTTTAAATGCAAATTTTTGCTTCAGTTCCATCACGCTCACTCCGCAAAACCTGACCAACATGACCTCCTAGTATTTTCAGGCTTAAAAAAGCGAACCTAGAGTTTCGTTTCTGCATTAGGCTGAATGCATTACATCAAGAAATGTGTGCAAGGCCTGGCACCAACAGGGTACAATTTCTCTTCAATGCAAATGGACAAAGCTCATATTTGGCCAGAGCCCACAGCAGGTGGTGCCACTGTTATCAACCTCCCCTCGTCACCACTCTAGGCTTCAATGATCCTCAGGAGCTGAGAAGCTGGTGCATGCATGTGTGTGTGTGTTGACAGACAGACAGTTACTTCTGAGGGGCACAGAAACCTATTGCATGCTGCTCACTATCTCTAACAATCTAACCAAAACAAAAGCAATAGAGTTGAGAGCACAGGATGAAGTGATAATTATAATCAGATCCTGGGCGAGCCAAACAGTGATGCACAGACAAAGCAGCACACTGCCTGGCAAGACTACAATATGCCAAGCTGCATAACAGTAGGTGGCAGTAGAGATACCTTATCAAGACAGAAGAGATAGCACACTGACAGCACAAGGTCAAGCAACACAGATGTAAGCATCAGTCTAGTCATTTGCACAAATGCAAATCTAATCCAAGGCAGAAATATCCTGGCTCCTGTTTGCTCCACTTCTGATTCTGCCAAACTACTCTGTCTTGCTCGATGACAACTGTGTAACTGCAAAGTTGTGGCAGCTGTGGTCAACATCATGTTAGGAAAAAAGGCTACACATTCAGGGCAAAACGACAAAGACGAGACTGAGACAACACAAGCGTTTGTGTCCTCGAGTGTACAGTTCTCTTTGACTACGACTGTGAAGGGAAAAAATAAAAGGGAAAAAAGCACCCATACTTTTCACTCTCTTCCAAAGCAAAGAAGAGGCAATGATAACCATACTATGCTAAGTCACTACTACAGTGAACTAGAAGCAGGGGTAGTAGAGAAAGAGAGTGAAGCCGGAAATGTCAACTACCATCATGGGCACTGGCACAGAGTATATGGCGCTGGTGCACTGCTCCTGATCAGACCAGCAGACGATGCTGCACCGCAGTTTACGCCACTGCTATGTCTGCTTCAGTGGTTGCGAATCATCGAAGCTGTTTGCTCGTTTGTGGCTTGGAGACAGCCAGGCAAGCCGCAGTGTGCGACAAAAGTTTCTCAATGAATGCATGAACTGCAGTGCATGGTTTTCTGTGAACGAACTTGTTTTCAGTGAACTTTCTCACAAAGAAGAATACGCAGTAATTTTAGAATCATATATAACGATATCGCGCTTTGTACTGCTCATGAATAGCACATCAGCGCCGTTGACTCTATGCCAGTGCCCCTGTCAACAGCCAGCGCTTCCAGCTTCAAACCAACACTCCTGATTTTTCGCTACCCCTAATTCTAGCTCACTGCAGTCACCACTATCGACGTAGTAACAGGTTGCCAACCCCGCAGCAAGAATTGCGGAGGAAACAGGAGGGGTCCACGACATCGCTCGCTACTAAGTGGAGACGACGTGAGACATTTTCTGACTGGAAGCGCGGAAGAGATAAGCCCAAGCAATGCACCTACCGCGATCTTCTTGGAGCTCTTCCAGTCTTTGGTCTGGTCCGAAAGATCACAGCACGTGACCAGCATGCTCGTGAGAAGATTGTGGTGCTTGCGATTGTCATAGTTGTAGCCCTCTGTAACAAAAGGAACCAACAAGGGGCAAATAAGTAAAGATTCAGAGGGGACGCCTAATTACCTTATGTGCTGGAAATGAGATAGTATTATAAGCTGTTGATGCATTTACCAGAAATGACATCACTTCCAGTCTGGTGGTGTCACTTCCCTCCAACCAAGAGGAATTACATGCTCTGGTGACATCACTTTCGTTCAGCCAATGGGAATTATCCAGCTTGGTGATGTCACTTTCTCTCCAGCCAATGAGAGAATTTTATGACCAACACCACAATTTTTTTCCTGATAAGGCTTTTAATACTATCGCATTAAAAAAGAGACAAAATTCAATGCAACACTTGCTCACTTACTCCAATTAAGGGCTAACTATACACGAGAGAATCCAAATGCAGTGGTAATAGTAATATCAGTTATTAATGGTGCAGTAACAACCGGGGCCATAATGTGCCAAGAACAGCCTGGTTATTTACTGCGATTAGTTATGGCCACATGTTGGACTAAACTTACAGGGTTAAATGTTAGTTTCAGGGACGTCGTGATAAGTTGTGATCAGAATTCATTCAGAGGAATACACCAAGGCTGACACCTACCATCCACCATCAGCTTGAGCTCTTGAACGATTCGAAAGTGGTGAGCAAGGTCCGTGGCTAGGATGGTGTCACGCATCTGGTCCAAGCAGTCCGTATACTCCTGCAAGAAGCGTCCATGATGTCAGTGCTGAGTGAACCTGGCAGCATTCAGACCAAACTGCTGATAAAGTGAGCAGAAGCAATTGCAGAGATTTAAACTTCAAAGAAACCACGGACCCCAGAGAAAACTCAACTTATACTAGGACCAACTGCTAGATGTTTCATTCTAGCAGAGCAAACGGAGAGTCATGACTTCTGCCTTTATCAATGTGAAAACTCCAGCCTCTTTTTTTTTTTTTTTTGAGACCACGACAGCTTGCATTAGTACACGGACAGTGCACTGTGATAAAATAATTATATAAATATCGCTATTCTCTAACTCAGTGAACTAAAGTTGAACTGATTCAACAATCTATAGAAGGAGGTACTGCATGTGCTACACATTGCATACAAGAAAAGAAATAAAATGTTACACGCTTGTCAATTCCATAAAGACAAAGAATTAACAACAAACATGTTTAATATAAATGCAGTCGATCAAACCAGAGAACTGATGGTCATGTATCCAAAATGAGGCTTTGATTAGGAACTCACCTGTCTGGAAAGGTTCTCAAAGATGTTGCAGCCATCTGTGTTCAATATTGCCATTGCCTGGGCAAAGTGGTGGCGCTGTGGATAGAACAGCAAAAAAAAAAAGATTTAAGACTATGGCAGAGTACCATCTACAGCAAGTTTCCGGTAGTGTCCACCTATGACTGCACTCACCTCCATGACGGATCCTTCTGAACTGTACAGTGATGCCAGGATGGATTTCTGCCGGAAAGAAAATGGGATTATAAATCACGTGGTCAGACAACCTTGAGCTTGTTTCACCAATAATTGACTGCAAAGCATTCAGGCCAAACAAAAACCTATGCTAGTGTGCACGTCGTTTGCTCGAGCGAACCACACGCAAGCGCAGTGCACTGTCGAGAGCAAAAGTGGCACATAACAGCAGTGCTTCGGTTAGACTTCATTGCCACGCCAACTTCCAGCATAGTTCTGTCTGGGCAGACGAGCAGGTGACCACTTTCGTTCCGAGGCATGTCATTTCACTCGTTTCGATGCGTGGCACTCTAGCTTGGCGCAAGTAGCGAAAGGCGGCAAGAAAACAGCGAGACATGAAACCGCGAGTGTTTTATGCTATTTCTGCACTAGACAGCACATGGAAGAATCCCTCAAGCAGTAGAGAGCTTTTAAGGAGAAAGTCATTCCGCCACGGGAACTGCACTAATAGTCCTTTTAGTATAAGGCTGCAGTAAGGAGGAGCTATCATTTTGCCTGTGAGAAAATTAAAGTGCTGTTTATCAGTGTATGTGCTAGATAACAGCAAGACAGGAACTTACAGATGTGAGCTGGAACGAGTTGTTTGTGCCTCGGTGGTCAAGATCATGGCAAAGGCATGCCACGAACAGCGAAAGACCTTCCAGCTCTCTGAAAATATATATATACAAAAAGATCCTAAAAATCATTCATTGAAGTTCCAGACAATAGCATACTGAGAGGTGTAGGCCAGCAGAGAGTAATGCATGTCATTTCCTCAATGCATGCACAGGAGTGCACTTTTGAAAGCCAAGACAGCATATGGGCAGCAACGTGTAGCAAACAGCGCTGGCATCGCACAACACCTAACGGTTGCCACTCCGACTTGTGGCTTCATGGAAATAAACAAGGTCAGGACTTGCGTCGAAGATAAGATTAAGGCTGCCAGTGAAAGGAAAACACGCGAGCAGCACTCACGTGAGGTAAGGCCCAATGAGAGAGAGATTCTTGAGGAGCAGGTAGCAGAAGTGGGCTACAGCAAACGCGTGCATCCAGTTGTGGTATGGAGGGTCTCGGTATCCCTTCTTCACCATCAGCACAAATCTGTAAATATGCGACGGCAGTGTTTCATTGCCATGAATTATTCTACTGAAGTGCTCAACACTGCCACACACACGTAGCTATGGTCACAGATGCAATGTTAATTTTTTGCAGGAACTAACACCTTATGCAAGGGGAAGATAATTATATGCACCCTTTTCGCCAAGCACTCCGTGCAAGAAAAGACAAAGCATTTAGCACACATCATCTGGGTTGAGCTCAGGCAAGACAGTGTTGTTAAAACAAATGGCAACTGCTTTTACTGGTAAGAAGCATAGTGCGGAGGTGATGTGGTGTAGAGATGGATGCATAAGCATCAAGTGTACTCGGCCCACAAAACCTCCTCCCTTTGAGCCAAATTCCCATCACTGCTCTCCACATACATCAACACAGTGTGTTAGTGCCACTGACCCGGAAAAGCTGCCTTTTTTTTTTTTTTGAATAACAGCGACATGTCAACAATAACACACTTGAACAATAGTGCACAGGCAGCCCTTACTTGGCCAGTGAGTCCCTGGGGATCTTGAATCTGCTGATAAAGCCAAGGTCCTCAAACATGGCTATCACAACCTGCAGAGAGAACGAGAAACAGCGATTATCAGTCACCACTCCCCACTGCTCACAGCAAACGAAAAAAAAAAAAACTGTGCCATGCTTGTTTGTAAACACTTCCCACAAGGTGTGCTGCAGACCCTCGTGCACATGAGGGCAAAAGAGCACCTTATCTTTGCAAGATAACAAAGTATATCTGGAACAATTGCACGCACACCTTACATGACATCTCAAGTGCAGCATGTGTTTCATCAGGGTCTTTCGATTATTCCCTACTGGTCATGAAGGTCGTGCATAATGCTATGGGAGAGCTCTGTGTGCTGCTCAGAATGACTGTGCAGTGACACTGTGTCAATCAGAGGACACGATTGGATACATACACAATCTCAGCAGTTAAAAAACTCCTTGTTCTCCAATAGAACAGATGCAAAAGCACTACAGAAGCATGGAATTGTCTAAAAGACGACATTTATGCTTGCAAAATAAGTAACTTGTACTACATGATTACATTCCACTCTACAATTACCTTTATTAAACTGAGGCTCTTGTAATGAATTATAAGCCTCTAATATTGGCTTGTTCTGTCCCTACATGAAAATTTGAAGTAAGTCTTATGACCAGAAAACCTATGAAAGGGCCCTGCTTTTATTTTGCTTGGGAGGAAGACTAGGGCATTACCCTTTTCCTCAAACAGCTCAGCTTAGTGCTGAAAGCAGGAATGGGTGAAGCACCAACATTCCCAACACCCAGGAACAATTGCTCAGGTACTCACTACTAGTGTAGTCCTCTCTGGAATAATGCGTGGCGTGAAAGAAAACTTTGCAAAGTCTGGACTGAATGACGTCAGTGGAGGCACCTCACTGTTCACCAACTGCTTCACATCCTCACTGGACACCTGCAAAATTGTCACCATTGAATGGGGCCAGTCACATGACTAGTTGCGAGTCAGAGAACAGGAAATTAAATTCCGTTTTGTGTTCTATGCCTATCCTTTACAACACTCACCAGCATATGATACATCATGAGCTCGTTGGAGAGTTTGCTCCGGTGCTGTGCATCCCGCACCTTCTTCCACATCAGACTCTGGAAAACGAATGCAGACGGAAGCCTTCAAACTAGTGCAGGTATCAATTTAAGCGACCAATGTGACATAACTTCAAAGTGCGAAAATATGCTCAGGAAAGTTATCTAGAATAAACAGAATGTATACCAATACACATGTACAAAAATTTTGCAAGGTACCGCATGCATTTTATTTATTTCTTTTTTCACTTACATGCATGATGCTGATACCACAGTATATGGAGAACGCCTTTGCCATCTCTTCGTCAAACAGGGTGAAGAACTTGCCATTTATTTTATTGCACAGTTCCGCCACACCAATTACTCCTGCCAAGGCAAAAAGGTAGAAAACAAATAATGAGGGTGAAGTCTCATGAGATTTCGAGAGATGAAACACAAAGTGGACAAAGGAGTCAAGCTGGCACACTTATGCATTTGTGCACCCTCTCCCAAAGGCAAGGGCATACACTGGTGATTTGTATGACCGTGACACTGCGAGGCACCAACATGTTCAACGGTTTGCATGGTTTTCTCAAAACCCCATGACTATGGCTTCAAACAGCGCAGCTACAAGCAACTGAAGGTTATTGCAAACCATAGAACTACCACATGAAAAGCAAATACTTTTGGCTGTCACTAAAATTTGAATGTACAGTCGAGCCAACTTATAAGAAACCTGACGGTCATGCAGATTACGTTCGTTGTTCCCGAGGTTTGTAGTAAGTGGACTTGCCCTATTACAGCTAAAAAATACAAAGTCACGACAAAAGTGGCATTTATTTCTTTAAAAAGCTTGTTGTGAACATCTGTTTTTTCAAAGCAGACCCGACCAAGCCATTTTCTAAGCTCTTCAGCGCGGTCAGGTACTCCTGGCCAAGACCCTTTGTGCAGACAAGCCGCTTTAGAGACACAATAATGCCAATAGCAATTGAAGCGTTCATTGCAACTGGTGGTAGGTCGAAAACCCCATCTTTGATCCTTGACAAAGCTTCAAGGAAGCAGAGATGAAGCTACCGCAACGCATGTTCATGCGGAACATACAATATGAGTCACCTTTGTGTAAAGTGCCCCTACAGCGTGTTGCACTCCAAATAAAGCAACACCTCACCACAGCTACTAGGTTCTTGAAGCAACCTTTGAGCGGAATTAGAGCCACTCAGACCTACAAATCAGATGGGAACTAGCACTGTATCTGAAAATCATCGACAACTGTACACAAGGGTGACAGAGACTGGGTGCTATATGCACACCGCCTGCATGCGGAAACTGCGATGAAGGCGGGATCCGACAGGGAAGGTGACGCACGGCACATGACAGGGCACACCAGCAAGGCAGACCTCATTAGTGGTATTCAAACTTCTCAAATCACTACCACTGGCTGATCACCAGCCATGCGCAGTAGTAGCCTGTCTCATGCTTCCCACTCTTCTGGTTCCACTTTCTACGCTCCCCACTTTGCGTAGCCGGCATGCATGCACGCTCCGACTGACCTTGCTGCCTGTCGGCATGCTTGGCCAGCGTTTAACTGCAGTTTCAATGCATTTTTATTGTTTGTTTTTTTTCTTGAAGAAAGGGGGGGGGGGGGTAGTAGCCTCTCTGGGGAGATTACTGGGGCTAGGAGACATTCTTCGGTCTCTGCGCTGGCAGGAGGCGTGCTGCGGGGAAAATTTATGGCAGCTCCTTATTCATAATAACCGAATGGTGCAGTCACGGCAGTTCGTTTTATGAGACACAGTGCCATAACCCAATATATATTTTGGCAGTAGTTGCACCCTTGTTCGCAATAAGCGAGCGCTTGTTGTATTGGCGGCCGTTATAAGTGGGCTCGACTATACTGAAATGGTAACCAAAATGATGAAACACATTTAAACCACCAGACAAAGCTTGAACCCTTACATTGCACCTTCTAAAAAGTAACAGTTGTCAATATGGTAGACCCTTCCAAAGGTTCATGCATTTACGTGGACAGGTTAGCAAATTGCACAAATGGAAATGCCACACAGCATTTTCATAGTCAGCAATACAACTTAAATGAACACTAAACACAATTCTGTACATCATCTGTGTGGTTTTTGAAATGGGAGTTCAGATTCCCTCATCTGTGCTTAGCAATACTTGTCCCACATATAGACACATTTCTCATGAAAAGTGCCTTCAATGTAGTCGTTTGCATGTCCCTCACTCTAAAGTACAATTTGTGACAGGTAAGGAATAACAGGTAAGGTATACCAAGAGCAGTGCTTTGCACATGCGCCAATTCTTTATTCCTGCACGCTGTAAACATATAAAAGCTTCCAAGCACTGCTAAAGGGCCCGTCTGTGTCACAGACTCCTTAATCTACAACATAATATTTCAATTGAAATGAACCTCAGTGCCCTTTCACGTTTTAAAAGGCAAAATAAAATGTCACAGTGGAAAACACTACTCTGGAAAAACTGCTGCCTAGACTGAGCAAGGTTAAACCTTCCTGCAACTTAATGAAGCCTCACAGTGGGACACGTAATAACATCAACTGCATCATTTTGCCACACACATATTTCAGTTCAATTTATTGCTCTGTTCAGCAATTTTATCCAACAATGTGCACTGATTTGCCTAGCCAGCTTTTGCTTTCTTTTTTTAAATTAGGAGTGAAGCTTTGTGAATATCAGACACTGAATAGTACGCATCTCCTCATGTTCAGCACCATGTAAACAGAGTCCAACAAAATGAAACAAAGGCAGTCAGATTGCCGGAAACTCACCAGAGTCATCTTTAATTGGAAAGCATAGAATGTTCCTGCAGAAAAGATGTGAAGGGTGAGAGGGCTTCACTTCGAACTCACTAACAAAGACAACTAACAAAATCCACCACAAAAGCTTTCAAAAATATGAAATATAATCTTTTGAGAAAAGCCATGTGCCTGAGGTTCACAACCCAATGTTTAAAACACAGATAACAA
The DNA here is from genome assembly GCF_052857255.1 of Amblyomma americanum. NCBI lineage: Eukaryota > Metazoa > Arthropoda > Arachnida > Ixodida > Ixodidae > Amblyomma > Amblyomma americanum. The sequence goes on along the minus strand of NC_135500.1, from coordinate 193,821,319 downwards.
TGAATCTTCAATGCTACCCCGAGTAATTAAAAATTGCAGCAAGTAGCTAAGTTGCCTAAAGAGCTTTTAATAATGTTTTATTGCATGCCAACAAAAGTTAGGAGAATATTCACTTTATGCAACCTGAATACTGAATCATGGCAAACAAGCAACAATTTAGCTTGATTTAATGGCTTACCTTGTTCTGAAGCCCGTTGTTTCATCCATTTTGCGGTAGAACAGAGGATGGGCATAGGCATCAATAATGTTTAGTAGCTCCCCTGAAAAAGAACAGACGGCATACAATGAAACCAGGAAGAAATAAAAGCATACGCATTGGGGCCCACAATGCTTGGGCTGGGGTTATACATCCAGCTGCAGTCTAAAAAATTAACAGCAAACAATACGACTGTAGGCAGATGAGATTTAAGAAATCTGTGGGGACAGGACTGAAATACACGCACACACAGACCCAAGCTGCCACAAACAAAACAGCCTAATTTGAAGTGGATGCAGGTTCTTTCTATTTTCGTTGTATATGGGGCCTGGTGACAGCACGTTATCACAAAGACAGAAGCCAGCTACTAGAAAGATGCAACACAAGACAAGAAGTGCGCAGGAATATTGGACTAACAAATAAAGCTTTAGTGAAAGACAGGCTCCTAAGTACCCTTACCACACAGTAACCTAACAGTAACCTTACAGTCATTCAATAAAACTTCGGTTGTTAGCCCAGTGTAATCCTCAGCCTTGTGTTGACTCTTTTTAGTTGAGTTTTCCTTGCCCACCATGCTGCACCAACTGGCTTGTGATGACAGCAAAAGTGGTAGAATTAATTTTTTGGAGGAGGGCGAGAACAAGTTGTCATGCAAGTTGTTAATGTGTTCACTGCAGTGATTATCGGTGCCCTAATCACTATGCGTCATGACCCACCAGTGGGCCGCCGTGAAATTTTCTTGGGTGCAGCGTGTCTTCTTTCAGCCGCCAAGAGATGGTAATAGCGACCTGGCATGCGTGCTTTTCATGGGCTCTAAAAAATCTAAGCTGCCCCACAACTTAATCAGAGGACCCAAAACTTGCGGCCTTACATTACGACTACTCGTGACCCACTGGTGACCCACAATGCAGCGAGCATGTTAAACAGACACTAAAGGGGAATACCATGTCAGGCTAGACTGATAGGTTAGGGTCACCAGATAGTAAATGTGTAATTTTTACCGAAAACAACGGTCTTACAAGCCATAAAGTTGTGTAAGGGCGACGCACACGTGGTGCCACCACTTGATTCGTGAAGCAGCGACAAGCAACGCATTCGTGAGTTCTTTGGAGGAATGCTACTCCATCTCAAAGGGCAATTACCATCTAAATACAAGAAAAGCAGCGCAACAAGCATAACCGACAGTAGGAAGAGTCGTAATTAAACAGTGCAATACAGGCAACGGAGAAAAAGGGTAGTCGCACACACAAGCGCCATATTTTTCGCCTCACATTCTGTGCACTCGGGCTGCATGGAGCCGTTGTATGCAGCAAGTTTAGACCCACAAACTCTCAATGGCATTCACGCTGTTTGTGCTCGCTATGTGGCCGCTGAGGTGGTTTCATTCGCACTTCAACTATCGAATCAGCTATTTTGTGCAGGCTGCGAGCATTATAAAATTGTGAAGTGTTTGTTTATTTTGGCACTTCCAACTGTTCTATTTTTTGCAGGCACTCTGAATGCGGAAGGGTTTCGGGACTCTCATTTGTGGTTTTCTCAGGAGTGCAGTTAGCCTTCCGTGTAGAAAATACGTCGATAGTGTCCCTGAGGAATAATCTATCAGTTTTGCTTAGTTTGATATTTCCCTTCAGTGTCCATTTAAGGTGTGCCACATCATACGTAATATATAGATCTCATAAAAGGGGCACTCTGTATGAACCAACAAGACTGAAATATCTGTACATTCTTTAACATACCGCTTGTGGCAACATGGCCCGCAATGCCTTGGTCAGCAGGAATTCGAACTTCTGTCATTGACTGCAATGAACAAAATGGCCGACAGGAAAAATGAGACAATATGCCAAAAAAATAAGGCTTTCAATACACTGTGCTCAGTCCTGAACTCTGGAAAGATGGCACTGTACAAAAGGGTACAGGCTATCGAAATCAGACATTAAAACATGAAAAGGCCTAAAGTAAAACACATTGCCAATCTAACCTCGTCAGTGAGAGCATGTGCATCAGAATAGATCAGAACAGCCTTGTGTTAAGACAAACATGGCCACATCATCCACAACATTCTTGCCATATCAGAACTTCTGCAGCTGTACACATTCAAGACTCAATCATTCTGCACATCATGTTTCGCATATCTACAGTTGTGATTTAGCCACCTTCTTTGCTCTGAAATTTATCACCAATGTTCTGAACTTTTTTCCCAGTGACGGATGGCAATTAAGCTTCACTGAAACTCCTGCTTCAGTTTCGTTCAATCTACGCTTTGGAACTGGCAGAATTCTGTCTTCAAGCCCTTCGCACTTGGCAAGTACCACAGGCAAAGAAACAGTGCCACAGAGGAGACAATGGGCACATATGCTTTAGGCATGCAGCAACATGCTCCGTCCTCAGCCAGCCAATCACACCGCAGCACAATAAAAACTAACCTCAGAGCCATCTTCTGCCACGTGTCCGTCAAACACTTTGGCAACCAGCTCATTCTGCTCTTTGTCCAGCAGGAAGAGAGAACACCTGAAACAGGGCCAGATAAAAAAACAAAAAAAAAACACTAAGGATAGAGACTAACAACTGCTTCAGAGGCCCTTTAAGCATGTACAATGTATTCAGGGGAAACCCTCATGCTGGGGTGCATTTTAATTAAACGAGTAATTACCCATTAGCATCCACCTGAGCACAGCTTTAGAGCTAGCACGAAAAGCTATACAGATTCCTAGGTTAAAGCTGAAGAGCAGGATCAATTCTTCCTTAACTGCAAAGTTTCCAAGAAAGGTAGCCATATGGATGAACTCAGGTGCATGCTAATGAGTAATTGCTTTTCAAGCATGTCAGCAAAGCAAGGAAAGTGCATACAAAAAGAACGGTCAATTACCAGGACCTCTAATTTCTCTTGGCACAAGGTAAGACATGCACAAAAACACGCAATGCATTGAGCTCACGCCTATGCAGCTATTTTCGTGAATATCGACTCCTGCCTACGTTAGCTGTTAAATGACTGTGCATGCAAACGTGCATTAACAAGACAGTAACAGATGTCATGAGCACCTTTCTGCTTTGGTGAGCTTGCGGGCATCAGCCATAATTTCTCTCAGGAGGACTGTCACGTCATCTGCAACAAAGCAAAGAAAATGTACACCTCAGTAAGCCGTGAAACAAACTCTGTGCTTAATCATAGTTTCAGATGCACGTGCACATTAAAAAGTGAGAGCCCAGTTAATAGTGTTAGCAGCTTTTACATTGCAAAGGTCACACAAGTTTCCAATGATGATTGCTGCTCTCCTATACAAAGGGTATGTTTATTCGGCAAATAAACGCAGTAAGACCTTGGTCAGGCTGGCACTATAGACTTAAATAAATGAATAGTTTTAATACACAGTGCAAGTTAGGCAGAAATGGTATGTTGAAAGTAGTATATAACTTGCATACTGGTACACAATGCATTGCCAGCAAAATGCAACACAACAGGGCAGATACAAACACATAGCAAGCACCTCAGACCTGCAACAAACAAAGCACTGTTTTGGTTTATTCGAATGAAAATAAAATGGCCAAAAAATTTTTATGCCCTTAGATAATCACATGCAGTCGTTAGTTAATATGAACACCTCTGCCTTACAGCATGCTTCATAGCCTATGCTACATATGAATCTGCCAGTTATATAATATAGTCTAACAAAGCTTATGTCCTTGATCCGATGTCTAAAAAAACCAACAGCAAACATAATAGCGAATTCTAATTTTCTGCTGCAATTAACTTAGTAAAACCTTTACACTTTATCTCTCAACGAATCATCCTCACATGCTAGTAATGGTAATTATAACTCAGCATAGTTAAAAACAAGTTAATCTAGATTGTGCCATGACATAGGTTATCTTGGGTAAGATGGATGGGACCGAATAATCTGAGAAAAAAACTAGACAAACTTACAGCCGCAATCTGAAGATCAAACTTAAAAGAAATACAAATGACAAGAAAATTCAGACACTTTTAAAAACTGAATAGCTGTACCCATTCCACTATGGACAACTATCACAGCAGACTCAGGCACAGTTGGGATGGTCATTATAATGATCACAGAAAACCCTAAAAGCACTGTGGCAAGTGAATAACCCAACGGCGTGAGTGCACCCAGCGCTCAGGCAAGATGACCACTACACATGTATTTGCCCTGAATTTAGAAGTAAAACGAATTCAAGGCACATGGCACCATGAACTCCCAAAATGAACAATTTTTTTTTCTATTTGCTCATTTGCTCATTACCCTGCCTACAATAATCTTATATGGGCATTACACCACAGGGGGAGTTTGGCTACAAATAGAAGCATAAAAAACAAATATTAGTGCTGATGGCCTCGTGATTTATTTTTAAACAAAAAAAAAACAATGTAAGCAAAAAATTGACCACCTGGAGAACAGACTAAAATGAATGCAGCACCAGAGTGGCATACAAATTAAGTAGAACAAATAAGGGAAGGAAAGAAGGACGTACCAAGGTGCGTGAAGAGGTTCTTGGCAACTGTCAGGAGCGACTGCGAAGAAGTGAAAAGCAACCAGGCATTGAGACATTGTGGTGCCAGTCAGGCGCGACAGTGCAATGAATGGGAAGGCACCGAACAACAATGGATGAAGGCAGGCTTCCCGCACAACAATAAACAAGCTGCGAGCGACAATACCTGGCACTCTTCCCTGAGCCTACGTTCCTCTTCGTAAGCAGTTGTCTTGAGGAGGCAGGGCGTGATGCACTGGAAGCACTCACGCACCACGGCTTCATCGCGTTTTGTGAAGCTGCAAAAAGAAAAAAAAATTGTTTTACATGGTCAAATGAGGTAAAACAAACTAAACTTATGAGTAATGCATACTCTATCCAGTCATTACGCACCACAAGCTAGCAGAAATTAACGTTACTCACAAGTGCAACACCTGTACAATTACAGGGTGAAACTCTGTCTAATCCTTCAAGGCAGCGCGTCAAGTTTAGCATCTGAACGTCCGCACCAAATACCCATGTTAAGAAGACTAGTTTTTGATAAGTTTCCAGCTGCTTCCCGCACTGTTTTTTTTTTCCTTTCATACTGAACCTGTCACCATCAGTGACTACAGAAAGACAGAAGCTGTCGGAGTGGTCCAGTGCCTACGACGTTCGGCCACAAGGTTCAAGTTCGTGGGTTTGATCCCAGCTTCATTTCTTCTACAGACAAGTAATGCAAGAATATCAGAGTAGTGGAATTCAGGTGCATATCCGAAGAACCACATGTCCTTGAAATTGGCATGAAGCCAACCAACTATTCCAGGCATTACTTCCCACAGCATTACTTCAGCCCATAAAATCCAGTAACTCAATATCAATCGAGAAAAACAATAAAATGAAAGTGAAGCTAGTGAGCTCCAGTAATTGAAAAAACAATGTTAAACAAAGTTGCAAAAATGGCTAGAAGAGTACTTAGTGGCAGAACACAAGATGGGCAACAATACTAGCATGTACCATTTTTGTGAAGCTCAGTCAAGACAAAAAAAAATAAATATTTTGAGTGCAAAACTAAAGCTGTCTTATTCACGCAGCATGTCACATAAAGGTTTAGCATGCACTCATGGCAATTTAGAGTAGGTACCTACTCCTTGCCATTAGTCTTGTTGACCACGCAGGGTAGCATGACAATTCGGTCAGTGTACTTTGGGTGCAGCACCGGCACGCACAGCAGCGAGTGAAGCACGGAGCCTATCAGGCGACTGACTTCCTCTCGATGATCCTGCACAGCAAAGAAAAGGAAGCAGTGGCTCACGTCTCAAAATCAGCCAGCAATCTGAACTTAAGTCAAAAGATGACCTTACATGCACAATGTGAAAGTTTCACACAGGCAGAGGTCAAAAGATCCAAGATCAAAAGATCCAAGATGCCATAAATAAGCTTTATCCTTCTGTGAAGAAAGCTAACGAACAAAGCCTTTTCAGATGGGGGCACACAACTTTAGTTAATCAGTTGCCTAGTGGTAAATGGTGCTCCCCAAAGAAACTTAGCTGCATTAAGTCAAACAAAATTAATACATTACACCCAACACATTACAGTTAGTACGACCACAAACTGCAGGGATGCACAACTGCGCTTAGGCACCATAAAAATTTGCAGGGAATACGAGTGATGCAAATGTTCACTTGGAGGGGTGAACTGTAAATGTTACGCACGTGATGTATGTCGTCCAAAGAAATGGGCCGCCGTTCAGACAATGCACAGCTGAAGCTATTGCTCGAGACCTACGAGACAAAGAAAAAGATCATGTTACAGCTGTTTGGAGCAAGTTTGCATTCAACGCTAGTGGCTTTACAACGCTCACAGCTGCTCACCAAAAGCTTAGCTGGCTCCTCTAGAACTCGGTCACCTACTACCTGCAAAGACAGAGGTTTAGCATAGGTTAGAATTGTGGTAAATAAAGCAAGGGTATTACATGCATTGAACACCCCACAGCTTTCTTTTTTCTGATGCCTTTCAAAGGAATTGAAAACATTCATGGCTATTTACTCCCAACAACTTCAGATTATTAAGTGTAACACTTTCTTACCATGAACTATCTGCTGCTGGAAAGAACAGTCATTAAAATCAGGATCAAGTTTCTATGGCTTTGCTGTACCAGCTACAAGATTTAGCCGTCAAGTTCAAAACCTATTTAGTTGGCTCTTGTGCATGGGAATGGCCCACTTGAGAAAGCCATTGCCTCATGCTCATAGTTTCTACTGCACAGCCACAGAGCGCTGTCCCCGAGTACACAGAAAAGCCCGACAGCAAAGAACGAATGAACTGTCTTCCCATTTTTAATAGCTCAGAGCCACTAAAAGTAAGCATAGTTAAAAATTTCCTCCCCACTGCCTTAGGTAACCGAAAATAACTGCCAACAAACTAGAAGGTACTAAATGTTCAGACCGCCTCTGAAACGTTACATGACATGCCAAACGAGCATGCTTTTTTTCAAGCAGACAACGTACCTTACACGTCAACTCATCTTGGTCATCAGATATCAAAAGAATAAACGCATTTTCACTCTGTGTTGTCCTTTGCAACTGGAATGCCAAAGACAGAAGAAAAGTGCCATCAGTTCAAGGGGGCGAACTGGGGACAATGTCTCAAAAGATTCACAAGCCATGATACTTACATACTCAACAACTTTGACCTGAATTTCGGTGGTTAGAGGATCATATAGGCTAGCTGCCAGAGAAAAAGAAAGAAATGGGTGTCAGTGCAATGCAAATTTTGACGCAGAGAGATGCGACTATCACTGGAAGAAAACGTACCACACAACTGAATTAGCCCCTGGGGATCCGACTGCATACCTTTGAACGTCGGCCACCGCTGTTTTCTGGTGGTGAGAAACGCAGCAGATTTGAGCATAAGTGCTACTGTTTCACACAGAACAATGACAGCAATACAAACTGTAATGACCAAATAACAGAGTGATGCAAAGGGCACAGCGGCCAGTGGGGTGCAGTTAGACTACATGAACAGACAAGAAAGAATGGAGCAATTCCATTTGCAAAGTCTTACTTTTTTCGCAGAATTCTAGCATTTGAAGAAGCCACGCGGATAGGCAGCCACGCGAAGAAAAAAAGAAGAGATCGGAGGAGAAGTTGTGGGTGTTATGGACTCCAAATGAGCAAACGTGAGTACTGGACACACAACACAAACAGGCAGAACAGCCAGTCAGCAAAGCGAGCAACATGCCAGCCTCATCAGACATCGTCGCAAAATGTGATGCTCACGAAGCTGCGTGAAAAGTAGGCGACGGGCTTCACAAGACGTGGGTCCTATCGCGCTTTGCATGTGCGTGTAAGCCCTTGAACACGAAGGAATGCGAACGAGTTGCACATGACCATGCTAGCACGAGCGCGTGAACAGCGTCCATGTGAGCACATGCGAGGCGAAGCACAATATCTGGTATCACTGCGAACAGCTCCGCCAACAGTACATGCATTTGGACAGAATCGTTATCTCGGACTCGCTTTCCACGATGCCGATCTAGCGTGGACGTAACATACGTTTTGCGTTTTCGGATCGACAGTGCCGATTTCGATTGAGGGTGCGGGAAATCACAAACGAGCAGCTTCGTGCAGCGAAAGTGACGTAAGTAAGAACGCAAATGTAGACAGCAACGTTCAGTGCACAATTGTTCTCCGCGAAGGCGAATCCACATCACAATGTAAGCGAGTTTTCTGCGCGACTGCCTCTAGGAACGGGGAAGTGCGCCGCACGTGTAGCTCTCGATGTCGTAACACGACGTATAACGTCACTTTCACGTAACGCCGGCCCGCTGACACGCACACACAACGCAAGTTTAAACCGTGACAAAAAACAACAAAAAAAAACACGCCAATCAAACAAGCGTGCAACGGCTCAGTGACTGTTGATGCTAAACTAACTTACCCAAATATGGAGCCCATCTAACTGCAATTGTTTATTGGACAGCATCACTTTGGAAGAGAAACGAATCGGCAATAAGTTCAGCGCCCGGACGACACAAATGCATGCTGCGGTTCTGCTGCTACGTATCTCGCGATGGTCCGAACGTAGGCTACACAGGCGCCAATGCAGAAGGCACGTTAGGTGCCGGCAGTAGTAGCTCTCTCACTATGTAGTACTTCGTTGACGAACAGGCTAACAAGAATCTGCAATACCATGCCTGATGCCAAAATACCGAAATGTCCTTAGTTTAATGAATCGATAGGAGCTAAGAACCGACTAGGCTTAGGCGAAGCACGGAGAGCTAAACACGCATGGTATCGGCTACCATCCGAGTGACAATAAATCCTATTTAGCACAACCGTGATGCGTTCTCTTTTACCGAATGCGGAGAACTCATGATGGGCGACAACAACCACGCGACACAGCAACCACAACACGCAACTTCGCTTCGATGCCAGCCGTAGCAGAATACTTCGTGGAGGGGGGAGGGATATTGAATAAATCACTTTCATCGGCAACCGCTAGGTGCGCTAGGTTTCGGTTTCGGTTCACTGGCCGAGGTCAGCCAGTGGGCGAGATTCAACCCACGTTCAACCTGCATTTCAGCTACTCGGGCAAAAACGGTGTGGCACGAAAGGTGTTCTGTTAACTGGCAACCATAGCAAGAAAAGAGACATGTTCATGGTTAAACATACTTGCTTTAACGTGAGGCGACACACTTGCTGTTGGTTATCATAGCGGTTTCGAAGAAAGCTTCCGCGCAGCGGCCGAAATGCTTTCCGCAGAAAACGCGAAACCGATGAAAGTGATGTCGTAGTACGAGAGCGCCGGAAAGGATGCGGCGCAGCAGCCAACGCGGCAGACACGATTTCGCCCTCCTCTCCCTCTACGAGACTAAAAACGAAACAAAAACCGCCGCCGCCGCCGGCTGCGCGGTTCATTTTACGTGCCGGCAAGTAGGCGAACTGAAATTGCAGGGTTGTGCGCGCGGCACAGCGGCTTCCTTTTTAGCAACCCACGACCTGGCGGCCGATGGTGTGACCGTGTGACGTCACCCTCAAGGACAGAAAACCCCAGGCAGCTATTGAACTTGTGCCAGGCGCCAGAGCAGGAGGTGTTTTTCCGAGGAGATAGACGGGGGGCGCGCGATCTCGCCGGCAGAATCGCACGCGCGTATACGAGTCATTTCGCGGCGCCCGGCGTGCGGAGGAAGCGCCGGGGTGTCCCCGCCGCGTGACCGCGTACGCGGCTCAAAAAAATAATAATGACGCGTTGTCGGCGCGCGCAGCTGCGCGGCACGAAGAGCTAGCTAGAGACTGATGCGCAACTCAGAACAGAGGGCGCGTGGCCCAGATAAGCCGGGACTGCACTCGGCAGATGCGCAGGACTGGAGTAAAGAAAAAAAGATCCATGCGTGGTTAGCGCGGTGGAGGCTTGAGGGGCAAGGGAGGACGAAACTGACAGGCACGAAAGGTTTTCTCACAACGCGCCTTCGTATTTCAGCAGCTCGCGAGTCGGAGGACTCGGAGGAGCGCGCGAGTGGTTCTAGATCTGGCTTGTCGATCGGCAGTGAAATGTCGCCGGATAGCGAAAGCGGGCAACAATCCATTTTCGGTTTCAATTAACGCGCAGCACATTATTACGCACTCTTCCGCTGTTTGATCAGCATTGATGTCTACTGTTAATTGGTGGCTCACACGTTTTAAGGACAAAACAAAAAGCGAAAACAGGCACATAGAGAAAGGACACGTGGAGTGTGACACGAAAACTAGAAAGTAAAACTTTAACAACAAGCGCGGAAGACACGTAAGAGATTAATGAAGCTCAGAAACAAACACAAAGCACGAGCAGGCAGCATATTATGCGCGTTCTCAGCAGCAGCGAGTTTTAACTCGCGGTGAAGGTTTCGTTACGGCTCGCACGCTTATACGAACGAAAATGAACAGAAAATAAGTAGAATGAAAGGGGAGAGAGGCGCGGCGCCAGATGCGTCCGCGCGCGACTCACAAATAGCGGTAGAACGCCCGGCAGTAGACCTGCTGCTTTGTTGAGTATCCCATGTTGCTTGAATGAAACGCACTTCAACTCTGACTCGCCAGGCGGCCGGGGAGATAGTTTTATTTTTCACTCCATGCCCGCGTGACGCCGCCAACTGGAGGAGTGGGGTGCGCGGGGCGTTACACTCACTCTCTTCCTCACGGAGGAAGAGGGGAGCGCTGGCTGCGCGGCCATTTGCCGGCCGTGCTCCAACCGCGTTTCGACGACCTGAACGGAAAACAAAAGAAAACAAAGAGAAAACGGAAGCGTGCCGGCGTCGTCGCGTCGGCGTGACAAAGCCCTGCCGCCGCGCCGGGGGATGCCCACGCCGCTTGCTCGCCGTAGCGTGCGATGGCGCCACCGTCGCTTCGCCGCTTTTTGTAGACGCCATGGTGTCTCGGCGACTTACGCGTGATGAGACAAACAAACATAACCTCGCGCTGAGCTTCGATCATTGCACCGCGCGCATGATAACCGCGGTTTGGAAAGATCTGGGGCGAAGGGCTTTCCTCGTCAAGGCGCTTAGCTGTAGTGCGGCTGGGATATGATAGCGCCAACACCGCGCCGGGCGCAGCGCTGAGAGGTGGCGCAGGTGTTTGATGTGATGCTTTACTGATATATCTATTGTATCGTGCAGTGCGAGTTGCACAATGAAGCAGCGTATGAGAATAGAGGAGACGTTCCAAGTGCACTGAACCGTTTGCCGCTGACCCTAGTGATGCGCAACTGCTCCAAGGCGTTACCATACCATACGCGTCGCCCCGCCACACGCATCTATTATAGAAAGCGTCCGAGACTGGTTGTTGGGGTTTCAGAACCAATCCTGTGCGCACGAGTAGCCTCATACACCGGTGACAAATTGAAGTTGGCCTGTATAAATAGATGGCCATGTTCTAATGGCGAATACATTTTCATTGAAAACAGAGCTTTAGTAAGCTAAAAAAAATGCCAATAGATCATATGCAGGTGGTGTCCTCACCGGCCGATTTCACAAGTAAACTGCAGTGCGTCGACATAGTTTTTAAAGCGCGGATTCTAGATGCAAATCTCCGCTACAGTTCACTTCAAAACGGTGATCACGGACTCACTATCTTCAGCGTAGACATTAAAAGTTTGAATCGAGTGACAGGAAAATTATTAAATGCAATTTCGTCAGCAATAAATTCGTATTTCGCTGCCGTACAAGCATCGACGCAACAAGAAGGAGCCATAAAGTTGGTTTTACTAGAAACAAAAATTATGTAGTGTTCTCCTTAGTGTCCATTCGAACGCGCAAACATGAGTGCCGGCCAAATAGCGGTTGCTAAACACCAACACATTGCTAGCACGATCTAGACAATTATGTGTTTTATGGAGAGTGCATGTGGCCTGTCACCCTGAGGAAAGCTCGCGCTGCTGAATTACTCGCTGTTTCCTCTTACTTTCTGTGTGAGGTATAAGATACCTCTCGAGTTAAAACGACAGTGTAAACTGAAAGAATAGCCGCTGTACTTAGTTTGGGTCGTGGATCCAGATGAGTGCCATGCAGACTCGGAAGGTCTCGTCATATGGAGGCTTGAAGCTGGCGATGCCGTCGATCTACGCAAGACCGCAGATGTGTTTAATGCGGACCACCGATCATAGCAGTGCGCGCGGACAGGTCCATGCAGGTGTTGATGCCAGGCTTATACAAGTACACGATGAGACTGCTAAGCCTCCAGGCATATGGCCATTCCGTAGTTTCGTATTTCTTTTTAAATTAACACACTCATTCGGAGTGGCATTCTAGTCTTTTCTTCACGAAATAAAAGTTGAAGCAGTCCATTCTCTCTTAGGCAAAGGTTTGAGGGCGTACGTCAGCTGGCCAGAGCTGAACCTTTGGACAGGATGAACGAATCACGTGTGTCTCGGGTCTGACCTCGCCGGAAAGTGAAGTACAATCGCCTCACGTACCTATATCTTTTACGTAGTACCGAATTAGGTGATTCAGCTTGCCCGAAGAAGACTCCGCTTGAGCCATTTACCTGTTCCCGTTTCTGTACCCAGTAATCGTACGGACAATGCTTGCTGTACGACTGAATCAGGCGGGCATCCTGGCAAGAAGATATATAAGCCGGCGGCTCCATATTCAACGCTGACAGGTTGACATACCTCGTCCAAAAAACCTTTAATCTTTCCTGCGATACCCATCAAATTCCATACCGAATAAATTTACTGTGTCAGAACAGTTGGACGATTGGGTGCTTACTCAACATTTCGTAAGAAACAGCACTGGTGCTTACTCAACATTTCATAAGAAACAGCGCAGCAACGACATGACAGAAGAGAAGGCGACACTTTCGAGAAGTCGACTGATCCGACGTGGTTGATCGAGCCGCCGTCCGCCTGCAAGGTTCAATTACCTGCTCCATTGCAAAATGAGCTGCGTCGATAACGCGTCAAATGCGAACACCCTCTGCGATACAGGGCTGCGCTCGACGGCCATTCATCGACTTCCGAAAGTCATCGTGACCTGAACCAATGGGCATAGAGCAATCACATATGCGATTAGGGCGGAAGGTCTCCGTGCTCTGTCCTGTACACTGCGTTTGCAACCAACCTGCAAACAGCCTAGCAGACTTGTCTTTTTGCACACGAAAGCGTTGATTAGGAGCAGCCGACTTCATCAACTGAGACATTCTTTGTGGAAATGGCTTTGCGAAGGACAATTTCGGAGTAAACGCAGTCGGCGTCCTGACACATCGCGACCGAAAACTTTTGCGCTTCTCTGGTTCCCGAGGACAGTGCCGTCCAGATGAGCCTCAGGAGTATGCTACATGTCACATGTGGACAGGGGTCTTACTGGGTCTCGTAGTGCAGGCAGGCCTACCATTTTGTTTTCTGTTTTTCTTTTTTTCCCCGGGGAACCTAGTTTTCTCAACGTTTTCTTTATAGACAGCTGCTGAAAGCCTTATGGAACAGACTCCAACGGCGTCACCGCCACGAGCGATGCACACATGGTACCGACGGATGGAAAGAGAATGAATGCGAGGAGGGGTCAACTAAGGCTATTAACGAAGCTGCTGTGACAGTCTTGCAGGTGCTTCATACATAAAGGCTGCCAGTCATCATCATCATCACCAGCCTGACTACGCCCAGCGCAGGCCAAAAGCATCTCCCATGTCTCCAATTAACCCTCTCCTTTGACATCTGCGCTCACCGTATTCCCGCAAACTTCTTAATCCCATCCGCCCATCTAACTTTCTGTCGCCCCCTGCTATGCTTGCCTTCTCTTGGAATCCACTCCGTTTTAACGACCAGCGGTTATCTTTCCTTCGCATTGCATGCCCTGCCCAAGCCCACTTCTTGCTCTTGATTTCGACTAGGATGTCATTAACCCGCGTTTGTTCCCTCACCCACTCTGCCCGCTTCCGATCTCTTAACGTTACACCTATCATTTTTCTTTCCATATCTCGCTGTGTTGTCCTTAACTTCAGCTGAACTCTTTTCGTTAGCCTCCACGTTTCTGCCCCGTAGGTGAGCACCGGTTAGATAAAGCTGTTGTACACTTTCCTCTTGATGGATATTGGTAAACTGCCATTCATGACTTGAGAGAACCTGCCATATGCGCTCCACCCCATTCTTATTCCTCTATAGTTATTTCCCACTCAAGATCCGGATCAGTGGTCACTACCTGCCCTAAGTAGACATATTCCTTTGCCACTTCTAGAACCTCGCTACCAATTGTGAACTGCTGTTCCCCTTGCTAGACTGTTGAACATTCCTTTAGTTTTCTGCATGTTAATTTTTGGACCCAGCGTTGTGCTCTGCCTGTTTAACTCATTGATCATGCCTTGCAGTTCATCTCCTGAGTGCGCAGTGGAACGCAGCGCTGTCTAGTAGTCACCTACAAGATCAACGTAGACTGGTCGACTTGTGGTATCGCCGCAGCAGAAGGAGCCCTAAGCTAGGTGCTCTATCCAGCAAGCTGGGCAAAGCTGGGTAGCTCTGCCAGTGAAAATTTTGAATTCATTCATTCATTGACGGAAGCCCTGCAGGTTTGCTTGTACGTCCTTCCGCAGTACCTCGCTACCTTAGTAGTTTCTTGCACCAGGCCCCTGCTGGCTTGACTGTTTTCTGCGTGCACTGCCACATACAGTGCTCTCTCCCTGCCCCCCTAAAGTCAGCTGCACTCGCCCGTATATGTCGACTACCAACTCCTAGTACTTTTCTCCGACTTGGGTCCCCCTCCTCTCTGCCACCCGAAGTTAGTTTCGCGAGCGACAAACCGGCCTGAATAGAGCGTGGAGGTCGCGGCAGGAAGCAGCGCTCACCAGTCCTAACCAGGTTGCCCCGGAGGAGGAGGGGGTTACGGACAGCGGGGCGCCACGGCCGCATGATGCAAACGGAACAGGGGCTCCAAGAAGCCGAGGGTGAGGCATCATCAGCGGGCGAACACTCACCGACGGTTTACCAGGAGGAGGAGGAGGAGGGCCCAGGGGCAAGCCCCACGGAAATGATGCCTACGTTGTTTGTCTGGGAAGCGGTCCAAGCTCGCGGTGTTGTGGAGAGGAGGAGAAGGAAGCGGGGAAGCACGTGCAGAGAAAATAACCGCGCCGCTATATCGAAGAAACCGCGCGGGGCGCGCCGCTAGCGCCGCGCTCAAAACAGACGGCTCTCGAAGCAGACGTGAAAGGAACAGCGGTGGGGCGACCCCGGCGACGAAGAAGACGGGACTCAAGTGCGGCATTACGACATGTGCGCGCCATTTCGTCAGCTAGCCGGGCCGCCACCCAACGCGGCTACCAGGGCAGCAGAGTTTTTCCTCGAGCCAAGGGGAAAGGCGCCCTTTTCTCTGGAGCGCACGACGGTGTGTCTGTGTTCCAACGTTTATCTTTTGCAGCGACAGTTCTGTGGAGGGGGATTTCTTCGCGATTAAACGGCACCCGCGTCGCCGTCGTAGTAGAGAAAACCCCCTTCCATTCCTCTGTAAACAGACCTCTCTCTCCCCTCGCGCTCACCTGCATGCTATCCTATGAGGATGTTATTCAGGTGTGTGTAGGGGAATGGCAGCCACTCTTAAGAGCACTTGGTGAAGGGGTGGGGCAGCTATCATCATGATTTTCGTTCCATGAAATAAAAGACGGCCGTTTTTCTTTTTGCCTTTTTTCTCTCCATGGCCTATTTGCTCCTTTTCTTATGGACAGCTTTGTGTTCCACAGCTTTCTTTCTTTCTTTCTTTCTTTCTTTCTTTCTTTCTTTCTTTCTTTCTTTCTTTCTTTCTTTCTTTCTTTCTTTCTTTCTTTCTTTGTTTGTTTGTTTGTTTGTTTGTTTGTATCTTGTTCAAATCACCTGCATGCACAACATCTCGTTTGTTCTTTTTGTGTGCGTGTGCGTGCGGAGCTATCGCTCAGTTGGCCTCTTCTGTCATAACGCGCTGACCTTCCTTTCGCGGGGGCCGCATTGTTCCCGAGTTTCCCCACCTCTGTCTCTCTATCCGAGCGGCAGGCGCCTCGCAGGCGGCAGAGGCGAGCGCCAATACAGCGGGGAGTCCAGGATCGCTTTGTTACAAAGCGCGTTGACGATGATGCGCTGCTCAATATACTCTCTCTGCCAGGGTGCGCCGAAACGGAAAGCCCCCCGAAACAAGGGTTGCAACATTGCAGTGCTCCATCATGTTCGTAACCGACGCTGCGCCATTCTTTAAACGACGAGCAGGAACAAAAGAAAAGCCGAGAACGAAAGCGAGGGCACGCGGAATAAAATTCGGCGGGAGTTGGTTGGTTGGTTTTTGTGGGAAAGGAAATGGCGCAGTATCTGTCTCATATATCGTTGGACACCTCAACTGTGCCGTAAGGGAAGGGATAAAGGAGGTAGTGAAAGAATAAAAGAAGAAGAGGTGCCGTAGTGGAGGGCTCCGGAATAATTTCGACCACCTGGGGATCTTTAACGTGCACTGACATCGCACAGCACACGGGCGCCTTAGCGTTATGCCTCCATAAAAACGCAGCCGCCGCGGTCGGGTTCGAACCCGGGAACTCCGGATCAGCAGTCGAGCACCCTAACCACTGAGCCACCGCGGCGGGAGCACCAGTAGTTACCGCTTAGTTTTAAAAACTGGTATAGATGGTGTACGCTACGTTAGGGATGATGGTGTTGTGCTTGTTTACCTCACTCGGCATTGTTTCGGCAGTACGGCCGTCAGGAAATAAGACAACTGCGAGGCAGCAGGTCTGTGAAAACACGTCGACGACACTTTGACGGTTGCCTCGAAGCTCAGTGCTATACACCGCTGTGCATCGTTTTACTGAAGCGCGAACGACACGCTCCGGCTGCCGCTGGCGCGTTGCGCCTAATACTGACCGCAACCGTAGGTTTACACATCAACTAACGGTCAATCGTCTGAGATGGATGCACATTCGACTATTGGTTCGTTATTTTCCCGACCCCTACGACGAGAACGAGTTTGAAAGTATCTGCAAACTAAGCATACCACATTCCATAGGCGTAATATGATATTGGATCAAGAAAAGCGAAATCAAAAAATAAAAATTTCACTGCGATGACATGCTTGTTTTTTGCGCATTTTGCGTATCCGATTGGGAGGAAAAAAATGCTCGATGTCACTGACTCTTTAATTGCGCCCACTCATTAACAAATGATCAATTATGACTAATGAAGTCTCGCTTTCCATATCTAAGTGTGAGGGGGGGGGGGGGTGATTATGAGGTACTAAGTAGTAGAGGGCTCCATATTAATTCCAATCACTCATGCTCAGTAGCCGAGCGCCATCGCCACTGCAGCTATGTTTTGTGCTACTTATATATAGTAAATATCTTTGAAAGTGTACATATATACTGACACAGTTGCCGATCAGCATGTAACTTATGAAATCTATAGCAAACGGCACTATAGGAGCAATGATGCCAACCAGATGAAAAATCTTAACGGGTTACTTTTTCTTAAACGGTTTCGTTTCAGGGCACAAAAAAATGGCACCAGCAGTAGCCCTTGCTCATTGTTCTTTTTTTTTTGCTATCATTGGTCACTAATACGCACTCCACTGTCTTCTATCAAGAGGTTAGGTTGTGGTTGCTGCGCGTGTAGCGGAGTACTGTCGGCATCAAAGGAAATGCAAACAGGTTAACTGTAACACAAAAAGAATACAAAAATAATAGTAGCCGAAGCAGGAATTCACGAGGAGTTCGTTAACACTTCGACGAAGCAGTATTCGGACCACACAAGTGAAAATCAGTCGCGCTAATAATAATCAGTGTCCACAAACTAACACCTTTAAGCCTTGCTATTGCCATTGCATTCGTATCGTTTGCGTTTCGTTTGAAGCTGACAGTACGTACAAGAGAAAGACATGTCACTGCTGAAAGCACATCGAGCAGGAAGTTCATTTCTTGTTGAGTTCGTCGGCACTCCTTGCCTCCGGAAGATGCAAAGTCGGCTCAGAGACTTCAAAAGCGAGCAGAGCAAACAAGCAGAGCGACAACTAATGACTACACTGTTCCTGCGCCACCCGAAATAAGCGTTTCTTATTGCATGTTTGTTCTGTTCGTTTAGTGAGAGCGCTGAATTCGCCCTCAAAAGCGTACAGGCTTTGTCAAAAATATACAGGCCACCGAATTTGCTCCCGAGTCGTGCAACGTGGCTTTCTTTATATCGCCAGCGTTCCAGATATTTCGAGGGTGAAAGTGACTGCCGTCAATCTAGGCCTTCCAGAGGAGCTCAGGAGACTTCATAAGAGGAACAGAGGGCTGAAGGGGCTGCAGTAACCTCACTAAGAGTGGTAGTGCAGCACACCCGGTGGCCTGTACAACTTCGGCAAAGAGTGCACCTCGCTTAATGCTTGCTATACAGCTCACAGACTTAGCCTGTATACGCGCATATACATGCTGAGTCTGCTTTTAGTGCAGACTTCCTTCGGTAGACTTGGCGGTAATTCCTGAGGCCCATGAAAAGCCCACGAGGAGAGCTAACATAAAGGGGGTTGGAAGAAGCAACACAGAAGCGCTTGAATTACGCGGAAACCCGTGCCTGCCCGTTCAGCTTGCAGCGCTTCCGCGTTTTTTTACTGCTAAGGCTATTATTCCCAAGGGTTCTGCCAACACAGCAGGAGCTACCACGAAAAAGCGCCATCGGGTAGCAGTTGCATGTAGCCACGTACTACAATGATTCGTTTTGGGAGGCTTCTGCGTTGGCTGTGTGTGCCTTCGTCTGGGGACGCGAGTCAAGGTCTCACGAATCAGCTTCACGTAGTTACTCGAAGCCGCTGGACTGTGAACTGCTGACTCAAGGACTGAAGATATATATACAACGTTTCAGTTGTTGCGCTGCCCTAAAGGAAGGCTTTCCTGTGCGTCAGCTTTGTTCTCTTTTCACTTTGCACATTTATTTTTTGTTGGCTCACGCTATAACTAAGTTTCATACAGCGAGCGCAACGCTGCGAATGGTACGTGCGGAAGTAATCCGCATGAAAAAATAAAAGGAGACGTGTTACTCCGCGCTTGTTTTGTGGCCGAGTGGTCTACGGCCCGAGAATGCGACATCGTATCGTCAGCAGTCAGAGCACATTTAATCAAGCTCATGGCAAATGTACCATGCAGTAAGCCTGCAGACAAAGCATACATACTGTATGTGCTCATCACAAAGAACGCACTACTTTTTTGATCGCGGACGTAGGCAGCGCAAAAAGGAGAGCTTATAGCTTTGACTGCGTTGCACCTGATGTATGAAACGGCGTATAGGAAGATTGTCGGTGAAGATTGGTAGGATTTATTCGAAAGGCAAGACGCATGCTCCTATGAACTGCGATTTTTGTAGCAAAGCTGACTTAAAGGGGCACGCATCTTCTGACTTCACCAGCTAGCGAATGGCAGTGATCTAAAGCAGGAGGAGTCGATTGTATACACTCTTTACCGTGACTGAAATGCAGAAATAACAATTTCCTCACGGGCCTCCATGTCTGTTGCGTTTTTGCACGAAAGATTAAAAAAAAAAGGCTGCACAGTAGAAGCAAAAGTTCAAAGCGTGTAACTTACCATAGAAGGCCAAAACGCACGAAGAGCATGACCCTCTGAGACAGAGATCGAGGGGAGTGTTTACCCAACGCTCCTTCTGTAACAGAAAGGAAGCAAAGAGAAAGAAAACAAACAACAATTAACACGATGCATCTTGCGCGTGCGGATGAACATCTATCATGCTGTCCCCGTCACAACTTGTGCAATGAACGACAACTTGGGACATGACATATCACAAACTTAGAACATGACATTTGACGCTCAAGATGTCAATAGGCCGTAATGGTACTCTCTGCGGGTAGATACAGAAAACAAGGCAATACTCCGAACAAAGTCTCATAACTGGGTTCTCTCCTCGTGGACTTTGTTGTTGTTGTTGTTGTTGTTGTTGTTGTTGTTGTTGTTGTTGTTGTTGTTGTTGTTGTTGTTGTTGTTGTTGTTGTTGTTGTTGTTGTTGTTGTTGTTGTTGTTGTTGTTGTTGTTGTTGTTCTGGTCGCAGTACTGCGTTCTTTTTCTTCTCTTATTCTCCTCCCGGTCACGTTCCAATTAATTTCTGCGGTTACGGAGCGTGATAATAGGCGTTTTTAGCATGTCCAAAAAGCGTTACAAGTTATTAACATTTTACGGCGCCTCCGGAAGCTCCGCCAGTAAACGAAACTGTCGAATGGACAATATTTCGAACTTTCTTAATTCAAACATTCGCCTTGGTCTCACCAATGTCAACTGTTTCAAAGAGGATCCCCTCTATTCAAACTCTGCGTGAACGGAGCAAAGTTTCACCCTCTCGCCCCCTGAGCATACGTAAGGAACATTGTGTTGTGTTCGAACGAGAGCTCTGGTAGTAGCCTATGTTGTTGTCGCTGCTGTTGGTTTTGTGCCCACGTGTTATATTAAGTTATACCAAGGTTATACCAAGGTTATATTCTCTTCGTCCCCTGTTTATTTCATGCACACCTGGGCAACACTGCATTCTAACGATGCTACACCGGACGTCGGAGAAGAGCCAAAGTTGACTCTGGAAATGCTTCTCATAAGAAAAAAAACGGTGGTCCGAGTTTTTTTGGGCTCATTAAAAATCTCAGATTGTCAGAATTAAAACTTCAAAAAATAAATAAATAAATAAGAAATGAATCTTAAAAGCAGCATGTGTACAATGTGAGCTTCATTGGCTGTAAGGAGGCGTCATCGCATCGCATGTAGTGATGGCGGCCGAATCGTATTCTTCCCAAAGTCCAAGGTGGTATGGTATGGTACGGGACGGTATGGCGCGTTGGAATTGACATCCGTGATCTGCACAATACGGGCTATATAAGAGAAGCCGTAGTGCATGTAGTAGTAGCAGTAGTGGTTTATTTAAAAAAAAAAAGCTGAAGGAAAAGAATGTTGCCGGCCGTGGAAATTACTGTCTAATATCGTAAGGACCCGAGCTGCGGCCGGAGGAGGTGAAAGCGAAATGGAGGTGATAGCGAGGAGAAGTATAGAGGGGAAGCGATAGCAAGAAAGGACAGGGGAGAGCTTTGTACACTATTTACAAAATGCATAAGGCAATCAAGTTCGCGCCGCTCGCGCGCTAACGTTCAGACTCTGTTCGAAAATAAGTGCGCGCGAGTGGCCACTGTGCACAATTATTTACATAAAAGAAATAAAATGTATATACATAGCCGTAGTGCAGGGTTCTGCATTAATTTCGACTTCATGGGGTTCTTCAACGTGCACTGACATCGCCCTGTAGACGAGCATTTTTGCATTGGCCCCCATTGAAACGCGGCCGGGATTTGATTCCTTGACCTTAGTCTAAGCAGCCAAACACAAAGCCCAAGAGAAGACGAACCATTTTAGCCATTTTCGTGCACTTTCATTTGCGAAAAAATAAATAATAATAATAATAATAATAATAATAATAATAATAATAATAATAATAATAATAATAATTGGTTTATTGGTTTTTGCGGAAAGGAAATGGCGCAGTATCTGTCTCATATATCTTTGGACACCTGAACCAAAAAAATCTACGATGAACGCTCAGCGCAACCGCCTCGAAGAGATATCGCGAGCATAACGTCTTTCCCAACTGCCCGGAGCGCTAACAGGGCATCAAGTTTTACTGAATATCACTCGCCACTTTGTGGCGGGAAAAGTTCAGAAAAGGCAAGCCGGTCATGCGAGACGTATAACCGTGCTCGCGGCGAGTCGGACGCCATCTGCGCAAACGAGGAAGTGTTTACACATTGCGTCCTTTGCGCAACGATGTCTTTCGTGCGGCAACCGCTCAACGCGGAACTATCACCTCTATAAACACCGCACAGATGCCTTCGCAAGTGTGGGCGAGTACTTTTCACTGCTGACAGCGATGGCGAGCCGAGCAGAAAACGCAGAAAGTGTCCACACTTTAAGGCCGCGCATATGAAGACGTCGAAATTTGCGTTTATTGAACTACAGCATGCTTTACAACGACATCTGAAGAAGGAAATTGCTCCGAGGAAGTCCTTTTTTCTTTCCTTCCTTCCTTTTTCTCTCTTTCTATTCGTTGCTTTCTTCTTTCTCTCACATTCTTCATTTCCTTCCTTTCTTTTATTGCTCTTAGTCATCGCGCAGAACGTCGGCCTTTGAAAAAGTAAGTTACGAACAAGGACCGCGCTGGAAACTTAATAGAATCTCCGTATTAGGACATACTTGCAAACACGAACAATACTTCCAGGATTTTTTGGCGCATGCGCATACTGCTCATATGAAGTTTTTTGTTTCACTGTACACCTGCCTTCCGAGCACATGCCTGTTTGTGGCATAAAGAGAACTATACCACGACAAAAAAAAAAGCGCATGATAAAAATGGCAGTAAATTGAAAACAGTCCCGTGCCTTGCTGTCAGTGGTCTTCATCCGTGCTTGCTGTGCATCTTGAGGCTTACTGCTATCCAAAATGTAAACCAGACCTATTTCGCCTAATATGGCATTGCTCCTTTTTTGATCGATGCAGGAAGGCACTGACCACCAAAGAGATGGAACTCTCACCGACGACAATGCCTACAATCAACTGTTTATTTTTTTTTTGGTCTGCACAATGCCACCTTGCTCGCACTCGCACATATATAAATTGTGCTGCCGCTTTCCTGAATTATTTCTAGCTTTATGGCAGTATACTGATCGCTCTTCATGCCTTGCTTATCAGTTTTAATGCGGAATTCAATCTAGCAATATTTCCTTGCACTCTTTATTCTATTTGGGTGTAGCTCTCGAAGCAGAGAATATTTAGAGGAAGACATTTCAGCCGAACTCATCATTTATTCAGTAAGCTAAGCAGGCGGGGCACGCGACACGACGGCTTTGATTCTAGGGTTATGAATAATGAGCACTTCACCAAGAGATTGCATTGTGCGTGTGTCACGGATGTATGCATGCTGTCTGTTGTCATGTAATAGGCTTCCGGGCCTAGCCAAGCTACGTGTGTGTGTGCGCGCCAAAATGAAAGCAAAGGGCGTCTTGGAACCGGGCGAAGGAACAGACATTTGTATTTCGCAACTGTTCGTGGGTTCACGACTCGTTCTCCTCCTCCCACCCCTTCAACCCCCCCAAAAAATCACAAATTTATACAGTAAGGGAGAGTCCCACAGAAACGCTCATCAAAGAGGCGGACGCGCTACACGACGCTCTCAATACGCGTCTCAACAGCTTCGCGGAACAACAACATACGCAGAGGAAGGGAAACGCACATCACTGACCTATAGTTTCGATAGCGTCTTTTTTTTCTTTCTTTTTACCTCGAAGCCAAACAAAACACGCGCCATTCGTTTACACAGTAACCCGTATGCGCGCTCAATGACCAATAACGACGTCGAGTGCGCGCACTGCACGCAAAAGCAAAAAAGGAGGCCCTACCCTCAGTCTCTTCCTCACCTCTCTTCCTCTCCTCCTCTCGACGCGAAAGTACGTGTAGAACACGCGCTGCACGCAAGCTGCTGCCGCCCGCCTGTCATCGCGAGCTGCAGCAGCAGCGGCGGCAGGTGTTGTTGACGAAGAATCGTTGTTGTGCCCGCAAGAGGCGCCACGACGTCCAGCTATAACCTAGTTAGCAGCGGCGGCGACGTCTTCCTCCTCACTTCCACCCCCCTCTCTCTCCCCCTCTCTCAAAAGCATGTTCGATGTTTACTCGCGGAAAATTTATTTCGCGTTAAACTGGCAGCGAGTGAGCTCGATTTCTCGCGTGCGCCATATGGGGTGGATTAGCATACAGAAGTGTAGCTGTATATGGGTTCCCCTCCGCTCCGCGCAGGCTGGGCGGACGAGGCAATCACGCCAAAACGGGAGCGCGCGCGGGGGGCCCTGTCGCAACTGCTTTGCACTGCAGTGCAGCCGACGGAGATGTGATTGAAGCCGCGCGGTCAGCGACGGCGTCGCGGGGGCACTGATTTTGGGGGCGTTATTTTTCGTGGTTCGCTGCTTCATTTTATTTGGGGAAAGGAAGGGCCCGTATTTACGGCCCGGAGCGCGGCATGAGCTGATAAGGTCGCTGATCCCCGTTTCCTAAAATTGATGCGCGCTATTGCGGACGCGAATTTGCCCACATCTCGCTGACGCCAGCGGGGGCTAATCGAATGGCGGCGTATATGCAGCTGCAGGCAGCGATGTGCGAGGCACGTCAATAGTTCAGCGCCTTCCGTCCATTCCTCACTGTCGTCTCATTAATAATAATAATAATAATAATAATAATAATAATAATAATAATAATAATAATAATAATAATAATAATTGGTTTTTGGGGGGGAAAGGAAATGGCGCAGTATCTGTCTCATATATCGTTGGACACCTGAACCGCGCCGTAAGGGAAGGGATAAAGGAGGGAGTGAAAGACGAAAGGAAGAAGAGGTGCCGTAGTGGAGGGCTCCGGAATAATTTCGACCACCTGGGGATCTTTAACGTGCACTGACATCGCACAGCACACGGGCGCCTTAGCGTTTTTCCTCCATAAAAACGCAGCCGCCGCGGTCGGGTTCGAACCCGGGAACTCCGGATCAGTAGTCGAGCGCGCTAACCACTGAGCCACCGCGGCGGGTAAACAACACCGTGCAGGCGTGAGGAATGTCTGCACTGATTTGCGTAAATGGACATCTCGTCTCTCTCTCTCTGTGCGCGTTTTGTATAACTTGCGTGCGTCTGAGGGTATCTGAGAGAGTGTGCGCTTTTCCCATCGACCAAAACCAAAAGCAGGTGTTTCTGCGCGTCAGCGTTTATGCGTCTCAGCTTCGCTAACATGCGGTTTTATTTCGGTAGCGTCCTACCAAGGGATCTGATTGTTGACTACCGTCGTCTCTTCCCTCTTTCGCTTTCCTCTTTCCCTTCCCCCAGCGCAGAGTAGCAATCGTTTTCCTATTTCAGCTAATCTGGCCACGTTTTCCTTCTGTCTCTCTTCATCGTGCAATCTCCACTGAGTTCTCTATTATGGCGAGTGAATTGCATGGTCTGTATGGACACGGTAACGACGTTTCACTCAGCTCAGACTAGAAGAGCAACCGAACTATGACGTCACGACCTTGTGATTCGCCCGGATGCACGATGACCTCACCGCATGCTACGCCTTACTCAATCCTGCGCGCACGGTGTTTCGCCTGTCGCGTTCGCACAAGTGATAAGCTCGAGCTGCAACACAGTCACGCGAGCTGGCGGAGGAGATAACGCTATCTTCTACGTTTGCAAACGGCTCCGCTCCAGCGATTGTCCGAAAATGTTACGAAAACCCCCCTCGCTCAACGGAATGAATTAGCGGAATTTTGGCTCTTTCTGGGGAAATTGTCGGATAATATGCCTGTGCTCCGCGCAGCGGCATGATTTGTTCGGCTTCTTTTAAGCCATTGCCTCTCCAATGGCTTCTCTGACTACCCTATCAACGCAGCCATAGTCTTGAAAGACGATGCTTTCTTTTCTCTCTATTGTTTTTGCTCTCCGTGGTAGGATTCTGTTTCGAGACACCTCTCGCAGCCGCTCGCGGCAGATGCATCGTGCGCAGAAAATGAACACATAAGCAAGCTTTGCTGCGCCAAAAGCTGCGCATAAAAGCAGCTGAGAGTGCTTGTCACACTAACTTGCGAAATAAGGCGGAGGGACAGTCACCAGAAGTTTCCGACTACCGCATTCTTTTTCTCGCGCTGCCTGGCATGTGGAAGGTAGGTATATATACGGTGTTCCACCTAAGACGTTACACAATTTTAAAAAATAAGGTTTTTGAATTATAAGACGTCTTTTCGGCATAGCATTGTCAGCGGTATAGCACATCACAATACAGCTAAGATGTGCTAACTAGCAGGCTGGTTAACTCATACTGAATACTGAACTTTTTAACTATGACTGTTAGGCTCCTCAATTATTGAGAGGCGTGTAGTGCACCGTATATAATATACATATCAATTTTAAAAATTTCAAGCATGCAGTCACCCTCGGCGCTGTGGCCTAACAAATTTTGGCACATGGCGCCAAAATACATGCGCGTTCGAGAAGCTTGCAGGCAAAGCAACCTCTCCAGTGTACGTAACTCGTCGAAATAACCAGTCTATTGCGCCAAAGGGCCGAGGGAAACTGCGTTTTGGAAATTCTAAAATCTGATATGGATATTAATTACGGCGGGCTACACGCCTCTCGGGAATTAAAGAGCCTAACAGTAATAGGCAAAAAGTTAAAATATTAGTTAACAAGCCAGCTAGTTAGCACATCTTAGCTGTATTCTGATGTGCTACACAGCTGACAATGCTATGGCGAAAAAAAAAACGCTCTTATAACTCAAAAAGCTTATTTTAAAAAATTGCGTAAAGTCTTAGGTGAAACATTCCGTATACGTATATGGTTCCAACAGCCTAATGTTTCTAGTGCAGCGAGCACCAACTTTAGCGGTGGTTTAGCTAAATATGGAGCCATATCAAAGCCTCTGGGCTATGCTCTAGAACCTGAATAATTGCACAAGTTCCTGCTTGTATGATTGACAAAAATTAGTTTTACGCCCTTTTTCTGAGAACACAGGTTTTGAGGTCAAAGGGGAAGGAACATTTGAAGCAGCGTGCGTGGGACCGAGTGGAAGAACGGATGAAGGAACGATAGAACAACGTCTTGTGGATCATGTTCAGAAACGGTCAAAGTTTCTAGGAGAACTTTCCAGCGCATATGCCTTCTAAGAAGCGCTGGGGAATATAAAACTAAATCCCCCCCCCCCCCCCCTCCCGCCCCATGCTACCAATAGTGGAGGGCACTTCCCTAAATGCCTCCCGCTCGCTGCAGGCCGTTTTTTAATCATAATATGTTACGACGTTGAGGCCGTTTACTCCGGGGGAAATTTACCACCATGTTATGATGCACCTCTCTCCCTTTATTCTTTCACTCCCTCCCTATCCCTTCCCTTACGGCGCGGTTCAGGTGTCCAACGATATATGAGACAGATACTGCGTCATTTCCTTTCCCCCCAAATACCAATTATTATTATTATTATTGTTATGATGCAAAAGGAAACGCTGCTCTTCCCGATACAAGTGTGAACCAATACCAGCACTCCGCAATTAACTATAGCAGCGTTGCATTGCTCTTGCCGCCACGCCGGAAGCGAGTGGAGTCAGGCTTTCCGCCCCGCAGCTGAATATATATATATAATTGGTTTTTTGGGGAAAGGAAATGGCGCAGTATCTGTCTCATATATCGTTGGACACCTGAACCGCGCCGTAAGGGAAGGGATAAACGAGGGAGTGAAAGAAGAAAGGAAGAAGGATGTGCCGTAGTGGAGGGCTCCGGAATAATTTCGACCACCTGGGGATCTTTAACGTGCACTGACATCGCACAGCACACGGGCGCCTTAGCGTTTTTCCTCCATAAAAACGCAGCCGCCGCGGTCGGGTTCGAACCCGGGAACTCCGGATCAGTAGTCGAGCGCCCTAACCACTCAGCCACCGCGGCGGGGCGCAGCTGAACCGCATCACCGCAATACGCGCGCAAATCTTGCTGAACCGGCAGAGCGTTGGGCCTTCTTGGCAGACGTCGCTCCTTTGCAGCTATACACCCGACTGTCCGTGAAGCGTGTGCCACAGCGGAAGCATATTTATACGGCATTTCCCAATCGATATTGCCTTTTGTTCTGGGGCACACGAGCGTGCAGCTGCAGTGCGAGAGAAAGGGAAGAGGGGAGAGGCAGGCGGTGCAGCGAAGGAGGAACGTTGGCGGCCCAAGAGCGAGACAATGCCGCCGCATTTGCGCAGTCTGCTTACGCACGAGACGCGATGAACTCGAGCAAGAAAAAGAAAATTAAGAGAGCTATCGAAAAGCTAAACTGATGGGCAACCAGGGATAACGTTGCTGTCTGATACGACATACAGCGTTTGCCAAAAGTAACCAGGCTGCGCGGTGTGCTTCTCATTCGAATAGTGGGGCCCTGACGGCTTCCCTAAAGATCAAAAACTTCAAAACCTCGGAAGGTGAGGACAAGGGCTCTCCTTACCATACAGAGATTTAGAACTCAAGTACGGGAGGGCCGGCTGGCTATGCCGATCCCACGGCATTAGCTAAGCCGCCCCCCCCCCCCTTCGTTTCTGACTGTTGTGCAATTAGATTGCGTTTTTTTGGTTTGTTTTAGCAGACGGGTTTTTATTGTATTGTATTTTTGGTTTTGGTCTGTTAATGAACTTCCCTTTATGTACCTATGCCGATGCTACGGTATCAGCTAGCCCCCATTCGTTTCTGACTGTTGTGCAATTAGATTGTGGTTTGTTTGTTTGTTTTAGCAGATGGGTATTGATTGTATTGTATTTTTGGTTTTGGTGTGTTAATAAACTTCCCTTTATGCAGGCATAATAGCCTCAATATATGACTGAGAAGCAAACCACGCTGCCTGGCAAAGACTGTACATGCTATAGTTTTCAAAGGCTATTGAGCTGTTATAATCGGTGATTCGTAATAATCACTACCACCAACATCCGAATTGAATTAACTGCAGGACAACGGTGCCTTCCGATCAGCTTCAATTATTCATGTTTTGTACCGGCCGCGTTATTCCTGCGAATTTTCACAGCTGGTCACATCATTTCATTTACATTCTCTCAGCTGTATTCATTTTGACACTCTATACCAGGCAACTGGTTCTAGTTCTGCACATGACATGCCTTGTCTATGTCCACCTCCTCATTGTACCTAGTCTCTGACGCTGGGCATTCTATAAAATACAGGGAACATTTTTTTTTTTCGAGAAGGGGATAATGATATAACGAGGAGAATTGGCAAAACATACAGGCAGACAAGTACTCCTACGATGCGCGCGCAGCATCCAACATTTATTTCCATATTCCGTATTTGTACATAGTGCATATTACCCCATACTCCTATCATTTCTTACTGTTGCTCCCCCAATTTCTTTCCGTCTCTCTGTCCTCTCCCTGTCCTTGTATTCCCGCTAGCCGGAGTTCAGGTGCTTTAGGCTTCGATGGCAGATGCTGCGGCTAGCAACATCTTCTCCTTCCATTGTTGTTTTAATAATTAATAGCCACTAACAACAACAACAACAACAACAACAACAGCAACAACAACAACAACAACAACAACAACAACAACAAAAGGCAGTCAAGATCTTAGAATGTCCAATATTTCATAACAAAAACGCTACTTCAAAATGAAAAAAAAAACGTTTACGAAGGACAAAAGAGTGTTGTGTGGAAAGTCGAAGTAAACAAGATTCTCGTTCAACATATAGACAGGAAAAATGACAGAGTATGCTGCTCGTGCGAAGCGCGACGAATCACGGGAAACAAAAAAAAAATGCTTGTCTAAGCAATAGAGATCTGATCGCAATCGCTTTCGAACTCCAGTATGCTCGTTTTCAATGATGATGGCAAGTTACTTTAATGGCACGAAGGCTGTTTAGCCGAAGAACCCTGTCAAAATGAAATCGTCCTCATCAGTGGTTGAAGCTATAGCTCTCGAAACAAGGATATGAAGTAAGTTTGAACACGCGAAGTATATTTAGTTCAACGAGCTGTAACTCGCAGCCGATTACGCCTTGCGCCGAGTGTTACTAAAACCTCTTACACGACATTTTCCGAATAAAAGTGATGTTCAAAGACGCGCAGTTTTTGCTCGTCTGACAAGGGTGCAGTAAGCGTGTAAGCCAAGTTTCCTTCAGAAAATATAAAAGCGCTTTTTAGCGAAACGGCCTAATGGGATAAGAAATACAACAAAATAAACGTGGTTTCATTTGACAGCCCCCCCCCCCCCCCCCTCCCCGTCGTAACCCATGGATTGAATACTTCCGCTTCACCCAAGGCTTCCCCCACCTATATAATTTAAACACGCTATTAATCCAACATGGGCTTTCTTTGTTCGGTTTTACAGCAAGAGCTAATTATCGGACTCCGTACAACGCCGCGCTACGAGTTCATCCGTTTAGCGATCATGTGATCAACCCCGCACGTACATCGCACAACCTCTGCCGCCATCTGGTGGGACGCGTGTTAGTAAGACACCATCGAAACGCTTCCAAGATCCAGGGTGCTAGCGCTAAGGACGCTGCCACAACGCGCAGGCGCACAAACTCACTTCACCACAGCGCACAGAAAATGAACACGTACGGACTGATAGAAAGGCACCACAATCCTTCCGTGTTCACTTTTTGCCCGCTGTGGCGAAGTGGGGCATCTAGAACGAACAAGCCCAGCGCAACAAGCGTAAATACTGCAAATTTTTACATCGCTTATTGTCCCAATTGCCCCACACTCACCTACTGGCACCGTATAGCTCTTTTTCAACCGCAACACAACTCTAACCCCTCTCTATTCTCACCCCTTCTCCCCATGGTTCCTGGAGCACCTGGCTACTATCGGCAGGGTTGCATTTACAGCTATCCCTAGCTGCACAACGCAGCCTTAGTTTTGTGTTCAAATATTTTTTTTTACTCTTTACACAAAGAGCTGTTTCTTGCGAATGCAAACAGAAACAATAGAAAACAAAACATTGTGCTGCGTTGTGTGCTGCGCTCTTTTAATGTAACGCATTCAGTATGAACGAGGACAGTTCGTAGCGTATATGACCACTTATTCGTCACAAAATGCTAAGCGAGTGTTGTGTGCATCCGTTTCATTCTGTATAGCTTGCGCGGTGAAAAAACGACGATGATTGCTGGTGCGATCGAATGGGCCCATTCCTGGCACAGAATAATCTCATTGAAGAAAACTAAGCTATAGTGTCCTTCAGTAAAACAAAGGAGAAATGTTGCAGCACTAGACGGCACTTCAAAGTCACACCATTAAATTTCTCGACGTCCATCTTTATTTCTTGTTTATAAAAAGCGATCCTTTCTTCTAGGAGCGAAATTGCACTATCATTATGTCCAGCAGGGATTTAAAACGTAGCCAATATATTAAGGGTATATGTCCATGACGAAGATTGCACAAATGTCCCGGGGTACCGCGAGATCGCGAGATGATGATGATAATAATAATAATAATAATAATAATAATAATAATAATAATAATAATAATAATTGGTTTTGGGGGAAAAGAAATGGCGCAGTATCTGTCTCATATATCGTTGGACACCTGAACCGCGCCGTAAGGGAAGAGACAAGGGACGGAGTGAAAGAAGAAAGGAATGTACAGTACTGAAATATTGGTTTTAAGGAAATTAAGGGCATAGTAACGGCCTCACTTCTCGGTGGACTCCTTAACCGCACCGGGATGGGAGAGACGAAGGAGAAAATGAACGAAGGGAGAAAAAGGTGCCAAGATGAAAGACTTGTTATAATTTCGACCCCCTGGGGATCTTTAACATGCACTGATATCGCACAGCACACGGGCGCCGTTTGCGTTTCGCCTCCATATAAAAGCGGTCGGCGTGCGCCGGGTTCGAACCCCGGTACTACGGCTCAGAAGCCGAGCGCCGCGGTTTTGAAGCCAAGAACGGAGGACACCTCTGAGGAGGAAAGCGGGGGCTCCTAATAACCAGCGCTGCCACGCGCAGCCACTTCGACCCGCGTGCGGGGCAGAAACGTGGAGGCTAACCACGCGCGCAACCTGTACACATTTCTCATTGTGTAAATAGTTTGTGTATATCACCTCTCCCCCTATCCTCTCCCATCACCCCTTTCATTTCATTTCTCGATTCTGCCTGCTATCCTTTAAACGCTAAGGCGCCCGTGTGCTGTGCGATGTCAGTGCACGTTAAAGATCCCCAGGTGGTCGAAATTATGCCGGAGCCATCCACTACGGCACATATTCTTCCTTTCTTCTTTCACTCCCTCCTTTATCCCTTCCCTTACGGCGCGGTTCAGGTGTCCAACGATATATGAGACAGAAACTGCGCCATTTCCTTTCCACCAAAAACCAATTATTATTATTATTATTATTATTATTATTATTATTATCCTTTATTTCCGCTGCCCCAGCTCAGGTGCTTCAGTATCGATGGCAGATGCCGGGGCTAGCAAGAATACTTTCCTTACTTTTTATTACTATTTTAATAAACCCCTACTACTACTAACGAAGAGGGTTCTGCTTAAGTTAAGGACACCGCAATAAGCCACGGAAAGAAAAATGGTAGGTATAACGTTAAGAGACAGGAAGAGGGCAGAGTGGGCGAATGAACAAACGCGGGTTAATGACATCCTGGTCGAAATCAAGAGGAAGAAATGGGCTTGGGCAGGGAATGTAATGCGAAGTCAAGATAACCGCTGGTCCTTAAGGGTGTCGGAGTGGTTTCCAAGGGAAGGCAAGCGTAGCAGGGGGCGGCAGAAAGTTAGATGGGCGGATGGGATTAAGAAGTTTGCGGGAATACGGTGGGCGCAGCTGTCAATAGAGAGGGTGAATTGGAGAGACATGGGAGAGGCCATTGCCCTACAGCCGGCGTAGTCAGTCTGATGCTGATGATGATGATGATGCATTATAATGCACATTTCTCTGTTATGGATGTAAAAAAAAAATGACATCACTTCTGCAGCCAAAGTGCTGTTGGAAGTCATGGAGTTCTATACTCACTGTAAACCCACATAGTCAGCTTTTCGAGAGCTATGAACCACAGGGGCGTTCTAAGAAGCCTTCCCAGTTGGTTGCTTCGTCTAAATCAGATTTCTGCTCCTAGCGGCCAGGTAGTTCCGAAGTTTATTAGTAGCTTTGATTTAATATGCACTCCGTCATGCATGTGCTTAAGTAAATATACATAATAAGACGTTATTATATATCTCTGTCGGCACAGAGGCCTGTAGCAAGGAGCGCGGAGAAAACTCTTAGACGAAGAATTGTTCTACATACGGCTGGAATTTTTTTTTTTTGCGTGTACATTCATGGGAACACCCTGTATTATTTGGATTAACGCTGACAAGCCGCCCTTAGACTCGGGTCTAACCAGGATATAATGCAAAGCCAAGCTCCAGGCTTTCGGCATTAAAACCACGCGCGGGGCCTTCCCAGAATTCCCAGCCAGGCTTCGCCTCTCCGCTGCGACCTTCGCGCGAGGCGAAATCGTCATTTCCGCTTCTCCACTGAAGCGTACGTCGTATACAGTTAACTTAGTTTCGGCTACAGTTCTCGGCAGGGCACACATTGCCTTACAATCACAGTTCAACTTAAGCACAGTCGAATTAGTGCTCCCCGTCAGGCAGTTGGTGCGAGAAGAAAAAAACACGACAAAACTATCTTATTCGAAACCGACAAACCAGTAGCGGCTGCCCCTTGTCCCGTCTTCCCACCGTGTTTGCTCTCCTACGCGTAGGGGTCTCTCGGCACGTTAAGCAGCCAATATAAACCACCGACAGTGGGCGCCTCTGTCTTCTTTTTTCTTTTTCCTACTGCTCTACTGGTTGGCGAACTGGTCACGAGCAGATAGACGAAGTTTATTTCAGCGCCAAACTCGCGCTCCTTGCGACCAGCTAGGCCCTAATGTCTTGTGTCAACGGAGACCTAGCTTCTGAGATTACTGGCTGAAGTCAATAAAGACGCGAACGGAGGCGCAGTCAGTGCCTGGGGAGAGGAGGTTAGGGGAGGAGCCGAGCGAATCCGTATTAAGGCGAGTAAGTTTAAATGCCGCGTTTGTCTTCTTGGGGCGGGTCTCCCGTACAACTATAAGGAGCTGTTGGAGAAGGTCGAGTTATAGGAACGACGAAACTTCCCGAGAACTTGCCTCAAAACTACTGGATACCGAAAGCGAAACACGGCTTAATTCGAGTTTAAAGTCTTGATTAAGCTCTTTAATATTCAGTCCCAGCAGCCTGAAAATGCCTGGCACATGTGGGAAGCGTTGCGTGTGTGTCCGAGAGCTTAAAGACCAACACAACTGTAAGTTTCCAAATAATATAAGATATAGAAGAAACACGGGAGAAGTCGCATGCTCTGCTTTCTGTCTTCCCTTACAAAAATTTCTTTATCAAGTCTATAGATTGTCCATAGACTTCTGTCTATAATGTCTATAGACTGTCTATATACAAACTCTAGAGAACAGTCTTTAAGCAATACAAATCCTGTGGACAGTCTATAGACAATCTATAGATTTATGGTCATACACTTTTAGTAGACTTTTTCTATAGACAGTCTATAGACTATAAATAGACAAAGATAAACATATATAGGAAGGCAATAGAGTCGATAAGAAGTCTAGTGACTGCCTATAGACCGTTTTTGTAAGGGTTGTTTTAATGCGTCGATTCTATCTTGCCGAGGCGTCAGGGGTTAGCTAAGCTTACTTCATAGACTTCATGAAAGACAACGGTGAACCTCCGACCAGCTTCCTTGTAATGCTGAAAGCATGAATGGCAGCGTAGATTTTACAGGATTAACTCGCCCTCAGGGTGGCTTTGCGTTTCTCCGCGTCCACCTCAGCGAGCGCGCACTTTTGTGCCTTCGGCTCGAGCCTACTCTGCGTCAATAAAAACACGCAGCGATGCGGCTGCGGCAGCTGGAGCCTTCTAATCCCCGGCCGAGGTCACCAGGCTGTTTGTATGCGCAGATGAACCGCGTTGTATAAAAAAATAAACGGCCGCTCGGACCGTCTTCGTTATCTTCCGTTGTTCGTCATGTTCTCAGGTAATTAGTTTACGTTGCGTTTCACCTGAAGGTAATTTATCTGCCTGGTCCGTTACGACAAACAATAAAATGCACAAGTATTCTTTCACCTCTAGCAGCTGCATCGGTCCTAACGCACACCTCACTAGAAGCCAAAAAAAAAGCTGCAATTGCCCCCTTGCGATCTCCTCCACCATTGCCACACTCGTATTTAGTGACTCAAAAACCGCGATCAGAAACTTTGCAAAAGGGCGGACGCATGCCATCGCCCATAAAATTCTCAACTCCTCTCAGCCCCCCCCCCCCCCCCCCCACCACTAGGCCAATTCAACTCATATGGGTCCCCGCGCATTCGGGCCATCCAGACAGCGAAGCCGCCCATGACACCGCTCAAGCGTACGCCAACCGAGCAGGGCAAGCCGCCGAGTCAGGGAGCGCTCGTGACCGATTTATTACATACCACGAAATTTCACTCCGCTACACAGAGCAACGACTCCACTATCCTCCGCCTCGCAAATCACTCACTAAATTAGGGCAGGTGACGTGGCGCCAGCTACAATCTCGCACTTTTCTCTCCCCCGCCCTTTTAGCACTAATGCACCCAGGGCTGTTCTCTCCAGAGTGTACCCTATGCGGAGCCCCAAGAGCTGATTTCCATCACATACTATACATATGCTCTGCATTCCAGCCGCCATCATAGTGGCAACTCACTGACCTCGAGCGATGGGAGGTCGCGGCGTCCAGCTCCGACCCAGCTGTCCAAAAGCAGCTGGTGGGCTGGGCTTTGGAAGTCGCCGGACGTCACCGACTGCCGGCCACCTAACGCGACCAAGAGCCAACCCAAGAATAGTTTAAGATATGGCTCAATATTTATTAAAGGTTACCACCACCACCAAGTAAGCTTTCGGGGAAAGCTACGCAAAGTTGCCGCCTTCAGATGGCAAAAACGAATTAAACAGCTTAAAAGTATTGTGGGACCTTCACTTTTATAGAAATTAAAAAAAAAAGACTATTAGACTTAGCTTACAACACCGTTTGTTATGTACATTACTCCTCTATATAGGCTGTTTTGTTACATTACAGTTAAGAGAGCTCTACAGTAAAACGATTTGTGTGTTGGCATGGTCTTTGTGGATGGAACCTTTCATTATACCAATATATGCCATCGCCAGTGCAACAGTCGACCCCCATGCCACTTCTCGACCTCTGTTTTCGATTATTAGGCTTGGGAACTTGCGTTCACACATATGCACGTTTTATTTATCCAGAGGAAAAGGGTGTAGGCTTTATTTCTGTTTAAACAGGGTTCCACAATCTCTGAAAATTTCGCGAAGTTCGTGCACGCGAGCGAACATCTCTAATCGGAGCGGCGAGGCGCATTAAGTGTTTTCAAACTATTAATAATTGGTTTTTGGCGAAAGGGAAGGCACAGTATCTGTCTCATATATCGTTGGACACCTGAACTGCGCCGTAAGGGAAGGGTTAAAGGAGGAAGTGAAAGAACAAAGGAACAATGAAGTGCCCGTAGTGGAGGGCTCCGGAATAATTTCGACCACCTGGGGATCTTTAACGTGCACTGATATAAACTCCGCTTTTTTATTTTCGCGTATATTAATGCAAAAGCATTTCTTGCCTCATGAGTGGCGTGGGCAGGATGTGTCACCACGGGCTGTGCACGGGAAGTGTGAACAGAGCGCGTCCTTATGAACTGTAGGTCATGTAGTAAGAGTGTAATTATGATTTGTAATGATTAATAATAATGAAATGGAAATTTTAAATGACCGAATTACTGAAGAAAATAATAATTTAAATAATGAGGCAATTAATTTTGCTAATTCCCCTGAGTAATTCAGGAACTTGATTAACTAATAGTAATACCTTCAAAATTGAACCCACAATTGAAATAATAATAGAACTAATTGATTACTAGTTAATAATACCGATTGACGAATAATCGGTGATAACTAATAATTAATAGTAAGTCAATGGCGAATAATTTACATAATAACTAACTGATTGATTGTATCGATGATTAATTACATTAATAAGTTACAGAGGAGACAACGGAACTTGAAAGCATTTCCGCAAGTAAGGAGACGTAGGGCACCTTTAATTTTTTTCCTCCTTTCTTCCTTTCTTCTTTCACTCCCTCCTTTATATACCTTCCCTTACGGCGCGGTTCAGGTGTCCAACGATATATATGAGACAGATACTGCGCCATTTCCTTTCCCCCAAAACCAATTGTTA
This sequence comes from Amblyomma americanum, assembly GCF_052857255.1. Lineage (NCBI taxonomy): Eukaryota > Metazoa > Arthropoda > Arachnida > Ixodida > Ixodidae > Amblyomma > Amblyomma americanum. The sequence continues at coordinate 193,784,409 of NC_135500.1, read as the reverse complement.
TTATTCTTAATGTTATCATTTAGTGGACCCACTCAAATTCAAGTTCGACGCCTAGTCTTTGTTTATTCGCAAGAAGATTCTTAAAGCTTAGAAAACGGCAGCCGAGGGTGCCGGGAGGGATTTCACCAATGCTTGTTACATAACCTCTAATCGCTTTATATAATATAGTTTATTACCACGACTCACAAAACTAATAAAAAGGTTCTGATAATATAATGAATTTACTAAATCACAACATTCTTAACAAACAGTCACAGCAGATGTCGCTGGCGTTAATAACAGCGAGAATGAGAAAAATGAAGAGAACAGTATCGCTTCCTTCTAGCCTCATCGCCTCATTCTGTTCTCCACGGAAAAAAAACTGCCGAGATTCACAAGACTTCAATTACGTAACATCGTCTCACGGCTGGGCGGTGACCAGCCATAACAGCCGCCAGTACATATCACTGCAGCCAATAGGAAATGCGCTGTCAGATATCACGCGCCGCATTTACGTAAACGTAGTCGCGCGCATCGCGCTCCAAGTTGGCTAATTAAATGGCGTGATATACCGTTTGATATGGCTCGCGCAGTAGCGACAATTGACGGCGGGGCCTCGAAGGCCTCGCCCCATAAATTGCTCGCAGTGGAGTAGAAAGCTACGGGCACGAAGCGATGTTTTCCATACTTGTGTGTTACTGGCACGGGAGCGCTTGAGAGTAGCACACTTTAAGAAGGCATGTATTCCATCCACACTTTAATAATAATAATAATTGGTCTTGGGGGGAAAGGAAATGGCGCAGTATCTGTCTCATATATCGTTGGACACCCGAACCGCGCCATAAGGGAAGGGTTAAGGAGGGAGTGAAAGAAGAAAGGAAGAGAGAGGTGCCGTAGTGGAGGGCTCCGGGATAATTTCGACCACCTGGGGATCTTTAACGTGCACTGACATCGCACAGCACACGGGCGCCTTAGCGTTTTTCCTCCATAAAAACGCAGCCGCCGCGGTCGGGTTCGAAGCCGGGAACTCCGGATCAGTAGCCGAGCGCCCTAACCACTGAGCCACCGCGGCGGGGCCCACCCTTTTCAAGAAAGGCTTCTTGGGCGGCGTCGTATTGTTCGCCGGGCTGTTGTTTGAACCTGGGAAAGCACGGCGGAAGCGTGAAGGTTTAATGGTTAAGGTGAAAGGAAAGGCGCAATATACTTGACACCTGAACCATGCTTTGAAGGAAGAGATGAAGGAGGGAATTAAAGGAGGGAGAGGGGAAAAATTGTCGCTGTGGAGAGCTTGCGAACAAGTTGGGAGACATATCAGAGCGCCCTCAGGGAGATAGCGCCCAAGGAGCTTCATGAATTCGTGTCAGTTCGGGTATCGATTGAGGCAAGGTTCTTCCAAAAACGGTTAGAGGCAAGAACTGCGCTGTCATCACGGAAAGAGTAACACATTTTTGACGGATCAGAAATTTAAAAAAAATGAAAGAGGACAGAAAAAACATTCCCGTATGCGTTCCTTGGTTTCACTCACTGCTGGATGCCTTCATAAGACTAATAAAACAGAGAATAGCCGACGTGTGAAAAGCGCTTACATGCTACTCTGTGTTAGGAAGGTGCTTAGGTGGATTAAGGCAATAACAGAATTGTGCAGAAAAAAGTTCAATTCAAAAATTAAAAAAAATATGAGATCAGATGACGTGTGAAATATGCGACGAGGCTGCAGATTTTGTTAAAATACGAAGCCGAGAATATTTAACGCGCACTGACATCACGCAGCAAACGGGCGCCTTAGCGTTTCGCCTCCATCGAAACGCAGCCGCCGCGGTCGGGTTCGAAGCCGGGAACTCCGGATCAGTAGCCAAGCGCTCTAACCACTGAGCCACCGTGGCGGGTTAAAGATCCCCAGGTGGTCGATATTATTCCGCAGCCCTCCACAACGGCACCTCTTTCTTCCTTTCTTTCACTCCCTCCTTTATCCCTTCCCTTATGAAGCGGTTCAGATGTCATCGATATGTGAGACAGATACTGCGCCATTTCCTTTCCCCAAAAACCAATTTTCAATTTTTCAAGCGACCCGTCGCGGTGGCTCAGTGGTTAAGGCGCTCGGCTACTGATCCGGAGTTCCCGGGTTCGAACTCGACCGCGGCGGCTGCGTTTTTATGGTGGAAAAACTCTAAGGCACCCGTGTGCTGTGCGATGTCAGTGCACGTTAAAGATCCCCAGGTGGTCGAAATTATTCCGGAGTCCTCCACAACGGGCACCTCTTTCTTCCTTTGTTCTTTCACTGCCTTTTTTATTCCTTCCCTTACGGCGCGGTTCAGGTGTCCAACGATATATGAGACAGATACCGCGCCATTTCCTTTCCCCAAAAAACCAATTATTATTATTTTTTTTTCAAGCCGAGGACGGGTTATAAAATTTTTCACGGAAAGCTGCCACTCTCCGATAGCTGCCAAGGTGGCTCACTGGCATTGTGATAATGTGCCAAGAAAGCGTGAAAATTGGAGATACCACATTTTTCGAGCGTACTGCTTGTTGCCTTGGTGAACAAGACTGTACTTCGCCGGCACGCTAGGGCGAAGCGATTCTCCTCACGTTCCATCGTAACTCGTGGACCGATGACGCGGACGTGCGTCAGGTGTCGAAAAGACGCACTAGGTGTAACGCTACACGTGTGTTTGCACGCTTACGCACTTTGATGCCGATTCACGACCGGGCGCAATCAAGGGATAAGTTTCCCACACGTGGTAGTAAAGATTAACGAAGAGGTGCGATATAGGGGGAGTGGCGCGAGCGTTTGCCGGAACAGGAAGTCATACGATACGACGGCCGCCCGCGAAAGCGTTACTGATATCTCAAGCATGCCAAAGCTCGCGCGATCCAGTTGCCTTCGCTTTCATCCGCCTCTCGTAAGAGTACACGGACAGCGCGCGCAACGCGGCACGCGCTGGTTTTGATTAACACCGCCTGCGTCACTGATGACGGCTGCGATATCCACGACCAGACAGCCGTCGGGGGGCGAAGAATAAGCGCGACATCCCTCGGGGTCGTATAATAATTTGCGGGGAGGACGTACTACCTGTCGCTTCACCGCTGGAACGCGGGCGAAGCGGCGAGAACAATGGGGGCTGCGCACAAAGCACGCGGCTCCGCGGAGCGCTTCCCTGAGGCCCACGTGTTTCTGCATGTGGGTGACGCGGGTGATGAGTAATGGCGGCGCCAGACGTCTTCACCCCCTCTCCCTATCCTCCTTGGTCTCATCTCTTTCTCCTAACGCTGTCAGCATGAAAAAGAAGCTCGGCGATGCAGTGACAGGCCCGTCGTGAAGTCACCTGAATCCCAGGGCTCAGGTCTTGGCTTGGAGCCCGTTATGTAGACTCCTCTGTAGACTGCGCCACAGGACGAGGGGAAAGCTGTCTTTCAGGTCGCATCTAAATCACAAATTGGAGTGTATTAAGCCGGTTCTTCCAAGGCTGGAAAAGCGCGAAGGAGATCTAGTGTCGTGACGGGTGTGTTACTGGATCGCCGTGCAGTTCTTGTTCAGATTTGAGTGAGATGTACGCTGACGTTAAAGGGGCTGTGAAGGGGGCTATAATAAAGCTGCGGCATGCCTGGAATGTTGAAGCATGCCGCTTCACGAATAGTGTCCAGCAAGGATTTTTTAAATGCGCTTTGTAGAAGCTGAGTCGTCTGTAGATAAAATTTGAATTTCAGCGTCTTCGCGCCTTTCCCTCTCCTCTCGTCACTTTTTGTACGTTGGAAGGTAGGCGCTCCTTCGCCGACCCCCCTCTGGGAGCGGAGCTTCCCGATCCGCCGGAGCTAAGCGGCTTATTGGCAGCGGCCACGGCAGCTGCCTGACGTCTGAAAGAATCTAACCAATAGCCATCTTTCAACGCAGGTGCGAGAGACGGAGGAGGGTGCCAGCATGAAAAAGTCGGCGGGAAGGGCTCACCAACTTTGACGCGTGATTGTGGGTCGTCTGCTGCGTGTAGAAGAGTATTATTTGGCTCTGGTTTTCATGGCAGCACAGTGCAGTGAAGTGAGTTAATGTGCTCTCCTCGGAAGGCGTTTCTGAGCCCCTTTAAGAAGTGCGAAAAGCGACGCATAACATCTGTTTGTGGCTTTATGTACGAATGTAAAGTCCTTTTAGGCTTAAAAAGAAAGAACGCTGAAGGTGTGAGCTCGCATGACCATTAATGAGTGATTCGTGTCACCCGTTTTAAGACCCTTCTTCATGCAAAGGATGACGCAGTCATCTCCTCAAGTCGCGTCATCAGTTCGTGACAACTGTCTTCAATACGTACAATACAGGAGGAGAACAGGTGATCAGCATCAACCAGACAATCCATTCACTAGCTACGTCACTTGAATACGTGTTTGGTCTCCTTGCCCGCCCATCGCAAACTGCGAGAAGCCTTAGTCATCTCTTTTTATTTTGTTTCCCTGATCATACTCCAGCGGCAGTGCTATCGATGACAGCCTTAAAGATACGCTGTTTTCATCGCTGGGGAACCATTGAACACCTGTGCCAATGGATTTAATATAAATATAATTTTTTTATTCCTGCCATCTTCATTTTGCTCTTCGTGCAGCTAGTGGACCTGCCAGGGGAGCTACCCGATCTCCCCACCCTACACAGATCACCGTGGTGGTGCCATGAGCAGTATACTTGTTCGTTAAAGGGCAGCGAACTTTTCAGGAGAAAGGAAGGGCGCGGTAACTCTCATTCTTGTTATACACCTGAATCGCGTCGTGACGGAAACGGTGAAGAAAGGAGTAAAAGAACAGAGAAAGAGGCGCTGCAGTGGAGGGCTCCGGAATAATTTCAGCCATATGGGGTGCTTTAACCGGGTTCGAACCCGACCGCGGCGGCTGCGTTTTTATGGAGGCAAAACGCTAAGGCGCCCGTGTGCTGTGCGATGTCAGTGGACGTTAAAGACCGCAGGTGGTCGAAATTATTCCGGAGCCCTCCACTACGGCACCTATTCCTTTCTTCTTTCAGTCCCTCCTTTATTCGTTCCCTTACGGCGCGGTTCAGGTGTCCAACGATATATGAGACAGATACTGCGCCATTTTCCTTCCCCCCCCAAAAAAACAATTATTATTATTTAACGTGCACTGACTTCGCACAGCGCACGGGCGTCCTTTTCGTTTGGCCTCCGTGCTAGTGATTTCATCCGCCATCCTCACGGTCAGCAGCCGAACTTCGTAACCACTGAGCCACCGCGGCGAGTCTAATCAGGAACTTCCTTGAACGGAGCCTTTTGAAGTAGACGAAAAGGCATAAAGCTGGCAAAGAGGGAGAGGCGCATTTTAAAGGGCAGTCTAGCGGACTAGTGCAGTCAGTGATATTTCTAGAGCTTCAACAGACGAGGAACACTAGAAGGAAAGGGCTACACTTATGCTGTGCCAGTTTTCTCGTTTTCCTGAGAAGCGTTAGTAAAGAACGCGTTTCAATCAATCCAGATGCGTGTAACTTGAAAAAACGAATAGAGATGAAAGTTAACCAGAAAGGTGTGCAACTTGGGGGCCATCCTACACACGCGAGGAATTGTAAGGACGGGGGGAGCCTATGTAAAGGCGTAACGAAGAAAAAGAAAGAAGGAAGGAAACTCTCATCCATTTCTTGGACGATGTACATATATGAAGAAGGAAAGAAAAACAAAAGAAAAGGGAGAAACAACAGAAAAAAAGGCAAAAGAAAGGATAGAGTACGGACTTCCTCACAAGCGTGCGGAGGTGAGGAAGTGGGCAGCGCCATCGTTACCTTGCGCAAGAACCAGCGGGGAATCCGGTGTACCAATACTCCTCCCCTTCCACCATCGCCAGGTCTCGCGACCAGATCTCCGGTTTCCGCGAACCCGGAGCGGGTGTCCCACCGCCCGTGTAGACCGAGTGTCTAGTGGACAGTTGGTCAAGGTCCAAAGATCGCGTAATGGAGCGTATCGCTGCGAGCTTGCTGGGACACTTGTTCACGGGGAAGCCCCCTCTCGCGGGTTGGGCCGGCACACATCTGAATGCATAGTTCGTGCGTCGATTATAGAACGGAAGTGTGCCGGAATGTATGTAAGCCACCGCTGGAGATCGATTTCCTTAGCGCTACCAATACAAATTAGCCTTATCTGTAGCGCCTCCGACTGCGCAGACCAATGCAAAGGCTAACGACAGACGCCGCCAACTGTTCCTATAGCAAATCTTTTGGCGCTTATGACATCAGTAGCCTTTCTTGTCTTGCCTACTCTTCTCTCACTTCGTGGGAAAGTTGGAGAGCGTTTCAAGCCGGGACCGTGAGGAAAACCGCGGCGGCGGCGTTTCGATGGACCCGCCGCGGTGGCTCAGTGGTCAGAGCGCTCGGCTACTGATCCGGAGTTCCCGGGTTCGAACCCGACCGCGGCGGCTGCGTTTCGATGGAGGCGAAGCACAAAAGGCGCCCGTGTGCTGTGCGATGTCAGTGCACAGTAAAGATCCCCAGGTGGTCGAAATTATTCCGGAGCCCTCCACTACGGCACCTCTTTCTTCCTTTCTTCTTTCACTCCTTCCTTTATCTCCTCCCTTACGGCACGGTTCAGGTGTCCGCCGATATAGAGACAGATCCTGCGCCATTTCCTTTCCCCCAAACCAATTATCATCATCATCATCATCATCATCATCATCATCATCATCATCATCATCATCATCATTATTATTATTATTATTATTATTATTATTATTATTATTATTATTATTATTATTATTATTATTATTATTATTATTATTATTATTATTTCCATGGAGACGCATACCCGCCGCGGTAGCTCAGTGGTTATAAAGTTCGGCTACTGAGCCGCCGGAGTTTCCCGGGTTCGAACCCGCCCGCGGCGGCCGCGTTTCGACGGAGGCGAAATTCCAAGGCATCCGTGTGCTGTGCGATGTCAGTGCACGTTAAAGATTCCCCAGGTGGTCGGAATTATTCCGGAGCCCTCCACTACGGCACACCTCTCTCTTTTTTTTTTGTCACTTCCACCTTACTCCCTTCCCTCGATGCGTGGTTGAGACATGCACCGAAAAGTGAGATAGTGATCGTGCCTTTTACCCGCCGCGGTGGCTCAGTGGTTAGAGCGCTCGACTACTCATCCGGAGTTCCCGGGTTCGAACCCGACCGCGGCGGCTGCGTTTTTATGGAGGAAAAACGCTAAGGTGCCCGTGTGCTGTGCGATGTCAGTGCACGTTAAAGATCCCCAGGTGGTCGAAATTATTCCGGAGCCCTCCACTACGGCACCTCTTCTTCCTTTCTTCTTTCACTCCCACCTTTATCCCTTCCCTTACGGCGCGGTTCAGGTGTCCAACGATATATGAGGCAGATACTGCGCCATTTCCTTTCCCCAAAAACCAAATTATTAATTATCATGCCTTTCATTTCCTGATAACCAATCACATAGGAAAACGACACAGGAAAAGGCTTGCAGTGTGGTCTGCCTCGTAGTCGTGACTTAAAATGATGCAACATTCTCAGCATGCCAAAAAACTAGCACAGACGCAACCTGCATTGCAGATCTCTCGGTTCTTTCATCGCACTAGTATTTCGACAGTTATGCAGGGATAGTGATAATTGTCATCATTGTACATAAATAGAACTTGACTGTCTTCATTGCTAGATAGCAGCTGAACGAGCTCCAAGCCGGACAGTGCACGTCATGCCCCTGTCTCTACGCCAATATGCGGGTAGCAGAAGCGATGCGCAGACGTATTTGGCTGCATACCTGCGCCGTAATTCCCTGCGCCTAATTAGTCCCGAGCCCATGTCTGAGGCGCGCATCGAATTCTCCATTCTGATCCGTTTCTGATGAATGACCTGGCGTATAGTATAAGCCATGCCTCCGTAATAGGTTTGCAGTCTAATGCTTGAACAGAAACACGTTACGCAACGAACACCAAGCAATTCCGGACACTTAGTCGGCTACTGCGTTCAGATCACCCCTTCTCGGCTTATGCGAAGCGGTGTTTGGCGGCAAGTTTCGCAAAAAATACCATATTTATTTTTGCATACTTATTCGCTGTTTAATATGATGGTCGCAGCGAGTTGTCGCTAAGATGAAGGCATTCATGCGTCCATATAGTTACCAGAGGTGTTTTTGTGCGGCTTCATAGCTGCGAAGTCGATTTGTTGTGGACCTATTTGTTTCTTTAATAATTTTATTAAAGCTTTTCTTTTGGAATTTAATTCTTCTTTGTAAGTTTATGAAGATTATAAATGTCGCCCATTAAAAAGAAAATGTACCAAGGCTTTATTTGTATTTCATTCATTTCAGCATAAGTCTATTGCAGAACAGTAAATTTCCTAGCATAAACGAGTGTCATTTACAAATTCCGGGCTCTATGTTTTCTCTGTATCTTTCTCAGCGCCACTCATTGTCATGTTGAGTCCCTACGAACCGATAGTATGAACAATGAAGGCCGATTGCTATGGCACCCCTCAAAGTGTTCAAACCGCCGCCGCTGACTCTTGGCGCGGCGCCAGGCGGCATTGTTCGATCTACTGCATACTCTGAACGCTCACGCCATCGTCACAGTACACACTTTGTTTAGGGTTCGAATAACTGTTCTTCTCTCTACCTCACACATTCATTTGTCACAGACGCTTAAACATAAGAGTGAATTAGGCCATCCGCTGACCGCCACTTGTAAGTTTAGATTCGGTTCGCAAACACTGGTGGAACGAATGGACCAGCTTTATTGCAGTATCGATTTGTTTCAGGGCGCATTGATTTATGCTGTGGCGGCTTCTATAAACGGAGCGGAGTGAAGTTAGACGAAGCTGCCGTTTCCTTTTCAAGGGACGGAGCCTGAAAGAACTGCGCTCTATACGAAGCCCCACGAGACCCCCCTTTCATTTCCGGTTGCGAACCACTACAGCGCTGATACCGTAGCTGCCTGGTTTAGAAGCCTGGTGCCTAGTTTAAAAACCCTTCCGGGTTCGGGAATGTTGGCCTAACTCGCTGATCAGTCCCTATCGTAAGCTGCTAGGTAATCCGGAATTTTTTATCAGAAGTAAGCTAGTTTCCTTTTGTGTCTCGAAATTAAATGGGCATTTAGGAAAAGTTCATGTTATTGGCGAATGCAACAGCTCTTGACAGTCCACGCTTCTTCATGCTTCTTTTACCGCGAGCTGAATAAAATAATAATAATAATAATAATAATAATAATAATAATAATAATAATAATAATAATAATAATAATAATAATAATAATAATAATAATATAATAATAATAATAATAATAATAATATGTTTGGGGGAAAGGAAATGACGCAGTATCTGTCGCATATATTATTGGACACCTGAACCGCGCCGTAATAATAATAATTGGTTTTTGGGGAAAGGAAATGGCGAAGTATCTGTCTCATATATCGTTGGACACCTGAACTGCGCCGTAAGGGAAAGGACAAAGGAGGGAGTGAAAGAAGAAAGGAAGAGAGAGGTGCCGTAGTGGAGGGCTCCGGAATAATTTCTACCACCTGGAAGAAGAAGAAGAAAGGGAATTTTAATGAAAGAAAGGCGGAGAGGTCGGCCGGTGGTAACAGGGCACTGACATCGCACAGCACACGGGCGCCTTAGCGTTTTGCCTCCATAAAAACGCAGCCGCCGCGGTCGGGTTCGAACCAGGGAACTTCGGATCAGTAGCCGAGCGCCCTAACCACTGAGCCACCGCGGCGGGTAACCGCGCCGTAAGGCACCTCTTTCTTCCTTTCTTCTTTCGCTCCCTCATTTAACCGCGCCGTAAGGGAAGGGGTAAATGAGGGAGTGAAAGAAGAAAGGAAGAAAGAGGTGCCGTAGTGGAGGGCTCCGAAATAATTTCGACCACTTGGGTATCTTTAACGTGCACTGACATCGGTGGTAGTGGTTTTATTAAAAATAATAGTAAAAGGGAAGGAAAAGATTTTTGCTAGCCCCGGCATCTGCCATCGATACTAAAGCACCTGAGCTGGGGCAGCGGAAATAAAGGATAGCAGGCAGAATGGAGAAATGAAATGAAAGAGGTGAGAGGACAGGAATAGAGGATAGGGGGAGAAGTAATATGTACAAACTATTTACACAATAAGAAATGTGTCCAGGTTGGCGCGTGATTAGTTCATTTTAGAGGAATTAAATCACACACGCGCACAGCACTGTGTTGGTTACAACTGGAGTGGGACATCGCACAGCGCACGGGCGCCTTAGCGTTTTTTAATTTCCTTAAAAATAACAGACAGATTAATAAAAAATGCAAAAACAAATTCCAGTGAGCTGCGCTGCAATGCGGCTTTTAGAAACGTCCGTGGGGTCTGCTGAATTTACTAAAATTAATGAACACCTTTCGTGTTTTGTTGAAAGCAAACTGGAATGTCCGCAATAATTAAAAGTCGAAACCGTTCCAACTCCAAGGAGATCGAGTGAATTGTTCACAAAAGAATGAGCCGCAAATAGCTACGCAGGGATCGCTGCTAATACGGCACTCTATGGCGCAAGCGAAAGCAATAATTATCCCTTCAATAGACCAAGACTGCTGTGATTGCCTATAGTTCATATAAATGTGCATTAATAAAATCCACCAATTGTGTCGATGCTCTTACATTTCAAAACTAAAGAAGAAAGACGGAAAGAAAATGGGTAAATGTTTTCAAATAATTTATTACGAAATGTTCTTATACATCTAGAAGTCACCGCCCATAGCTTGTCCAGTGCCCCTTTTTAGTTATGTACTTTTAGTTTGAGGACAACAACAAGTGTCTTTCTTTCTAAACTTCATCCGAGCCATACCTGACGAAGTCTTTCCCAGCACTAACATATTTTCTTAATATCGCGGAATATGTTTCTGCGGGACGAGTGATGCAACCGACGCGCATTTGTACTGTCTAGAAGGTTCACACCTTGTGACACACAGCCGAACCTATACAACGTGTTTGAGTTGGGCGCTCTCATTATCGCTAGCTGCCGCCCCGATAACCAAGCCGCTCAAGATCTTCCGAAATGTGAGGGTAGTTAGCGATGGGATAAAACATTTGCCATTGATTACAGGTGGAGATGCAGCGGGGAGCCCCTTGGCATCGTGACTGCGCATGCAATACACCTTAATCCGCGACGCGTGAATGCCCATAAGCGAAGCGCACATTGAGGGGGCGTGGCCTCCTCGTCTTTCCTTCTCCTTCTCTCTATTTACGGAACGTGTTGGTTTTCGCTTTGCATGGATTCGATGGCTGACTTGATCGCCGGGGCGCATAAGCTTTCTGGCCATCAGGCTAGGTTGGCCTGCTGCGTTGAAGCGCTCGGCCCCTCCCACTTATAGTTTGCTGCTTGCCTTGCCCTGCCTGCCTGCCACCCGCCGCGGTGGCTCAATGGTAAAGGCGCTCGTCTACTGAGCCGGAGTACCTGGGTTCGAACTCGACCGCGACGGCCGAGAGTCGATGGAGGCGAAAGGCAAAACACGGCGGTGTGCTGTGCGGTGTCAGTGCACGTTAAAGATCCCCAATTGGTCGAAATTATTCCGGAGCCCTCCACTACGGCACGGCGGCTGCGTTTTAATGGAGGCAAAACGCTAAGGTGCCCGTGTGCTGTTCGATGTCAGTGCACGTTAAAGATCCCCAGGTGGTCGAAATTATTCCGGAGCCCTTCACTACGGCACCTCTTTATTCCTCTCTTCTTTCACTCCCTCCTTTATCCCTTCTACTACGGCGCGGTTCAGGTGTGCAACGATATATGAGACAGATACTGCGCCATTTGCTTCCCCCCCAAAACCAATTATTATTATTTTCTTTCTTCCTTCTCTCAGTCCCTCTTCTATCCCTTGCCTTACGGCACAGTTCAGGTGTCCGCCGATATGTGAGATAGATACGGCGCCATTTCCTTTCCCCAAAAGCCAATGTTTTTTTTTTGTCTTTAGTCGGCATCGAAGCCGAAAAATGTACTAGTTCAGCTACCTGTCAGCCATGACGTCTCTAGTCACAGCTGCTAATGAGTGAGGGCGAAAGTAATGCACACGGAAAAGAATGGCTACAAGTTACGGCCCCTAATGATGGAACCGAAAACATGCTCATTCTGGCCAGCAGAACGCGAAGTTACCCTCACAGGGTTTCGTACCCTTTTCGACACTGTAGTCCAAACGTTTCTCACTTCGTCGCTCTTTCATTTTTCCTTCTTCGTTATCGTCGCGAACGGAAGTGGGAGAAGGAGTTGTGAAATGCCAGTTCCACGAAGCGCACGCTTTTGCGCTCGAAACCTGGCCTGGAGTGGGGGCACTCCTCTGTACGGGCCACCGTGCATGCGAGTCCGCAATCGTAAACCCTGTGTGTACCCTACAAACAGAGACAACCTAGGAAGGGGGATGTGTAACAGCGGCGCCGCACGGACAACGGAAACGGAGGGAGCATCCCACACAAACGGAGAGACGGGTACGGTGAAAACGTGCTACGTGCTCCATGCAGCCACACGCCGCGCACGGGGAGGACTTATCTACGCCGAGTAACAACCTTTGGCACTACAGCGTAGTGCGCCAACCGTTTCGCGCGCGCTCACACACGCACGTAGAAGACAGGACGTGACGACGACGAGCCCTTTTTTCTTGCGCGCGCTCTGCAGCTTGTCTGGAGAGAAGGAAGGGGGGGGGGGGAGAAGGTGACCGCTGCTCCCCGTTGTGGGAGCCACCACGCTGGGCAAAGTTTGCTTGCGCGCTTCACTGTGTTCAGCACTGCGTTAAGGCGCGAGTTTTTCTGCTACGTGAAGAGACACGCTTCCCTCCGGAACTCCGCGTTCAGTATCGCACTTTTCTTTAACCACCTTGAGAGTACACAAGGTGTTGACTTTAACTTGTGCACTTAATTTAGCCTGAGCCGACCAAAACATTGTGTTTGGCGCTCTTTTGCCTTTGATGCCCCATGCGCCAAAAAAAAAAAAACAGCATCGTCAAGCATCTTGAGAGAAGCATGTGTACTAGCCTGCATATGTGCGTACAGGTGGGCATCGGCTTGGCCATTTCATGCAGTTTATCGTATTATGACGTTATCGCCTTCAATTTCGCTCTCTACCATTTTCTCTCCTTCCCTTCTTTTTTCCCCTCGTGTGAGTAGCGGTACGGAGAAACGTTCATCCGGCCGACGACTCTCTCTCTCTCTCTCACACACACACACACACACACACACACACACACACACACACACACACACACACACACACACACACACACACACACACACACACACACACACACACACACACACACAAACACAAACACACACACACACACACACACACACACACACACACCCACACACACACACACACACACACACACACACACACACACACACACACACACACACACACACACACACACAAGCAGCATACGTCGCTACGTTTTAAACCTTGGTGAAGATGGAAAATGGGAGGGTTCTGCAACGGCTGTGTTCTGTAAACGTGTCCACTTAGATGTGAACAAGGAACATCAGGAGGCAACGCAGTCTTCATAGCGGCATCTTTTAATGGAAATGCCAGGCTGTGTTCTCGCTGCCCAAACAGCCAAGTATGGCCGGAGGCCTGCATATGGTCAGCATAACAAGCGCCCCCCTTAAAAAACAAAATGACAAACACAATACCCGCACAGAAGTGACGACTTGATACTTCTCAGTTGTGTCAAGTAATTGGGAGCCGGCTGACGCACGCGTTGCGGTTGCGAGAACAAATTCGAAGAGGAACAGGGCAGGGAGGCAGCCGCATCTTCCTCTAAGCGAGAAATTTTCTGTTGATCCACTGACCTCGCTCCACTAAAGTCATCCAGATATGCATGGCGCATAGGGAACCGCCCATTTCAATAGTTGCCTGAAAATCTTCCCCTAGCTCGTGACAAATACGCCTCGTCAGTGTGAAGCTCTTACGCCAGTTTCAAGTGCACTTCTCTCATTGTTACTTGAGATAAATTCTGTTTCCACGACGCTGCGACGCAGCGATATATACCGCTCCGATAGCCAGGCCGCCCATGCACACGCATGGGAGAATGACATCATTATATCATCAGTAGCTGATACCCCCCGCCGCAAAAGAGAGTTTACTCCCTCAAGCTGTTCAGAACTTTGACCTCTAGTTCGCAACCCGTCAGGTCGCAGTCTTCGCAAAGCAATAACATGTACCATCGTAACTGTTCATGCGTCACGTACGCACGTACGAAAGAGGTGAATTAAAACTTTCTCCGCGATTTAATACCGAACTCATGCCGCAAAGTTGCCAGCGAACTCGAAGACAAAGAATCAAGAGAACGAGAGCTAAGCTCATCAGAATATTTCCAGCGTGTAAGAACTATACACATGCTACTCTTCATAGGCAACGGTGTTTGGCGGAAGAAAGATTCACCACAACAACTACCACCACCACCACCACCACCACCACCACCATCATCATCATCATCTGCCTGACCGCGCTCACTGCAGGAGAAAGGCCTCTCTCATACCTCTCCAATTAACCACTTTCTGCTGCCCTCTGCTACACGTGCCTTCTCGTGGAATCCACTCCGTAAGCCCTTATCTTGCCTTCGCAATACATGCCCTTCTCAGACCCATTTCTTCTTGATTTCGACTAAGGCGTCATTAACCCTGACCCACTATGTCCTCTTCCTGTCCATTAACGTTACACCTACAACCTTTGTGTGCGGTAATGTACAATCTTTGTACGTAAAGTTCCGAGACTGAGTTCATTAAAAAAATGCGTTTAACATTGATATCATTTGTGCAGCACCCCTTCGAAATAGCCTCCCTTGCAGTCTATAAACAGCTTCCAACGCTTCTTGAGGCCTTGGAAACTGTTGGAAAACGCTTTTTTTTTTTTTTGGCACGACTGTCAGCTCCTTTCTCGTGGCGTCTTGAATGGCCTCCACGCTTCCCATCCAACGACCTTTTAAAGCTCTCTTCACACGAGGAAACGAGAAAAAATCGCATAGGGAGAGGTCAGGCGAGTATGGCGGATGGGGAAGTACAGTAATGCTGTGCTTGGCGAGTAATTTTGTCACGCTGAGAGCAGAGTGCGGCCTTGCGCTATCGTGGAGAAGGCTTCATTGTCCTGATGCCCATAAGTAAGGGTGACGGCGTCGCAGTGCATCACTTATGAGTTGGTGCACGCGGTTATAAAACTCCTGATTCACCACCTGCCCTTGTGGGACGAACTAGTGGTGTATGACACCTCTGGCATCGAAAAAAAACTATCAGCATCGCCTGTGTTTTGGTCTTCTGTCACCGCACCTTTCTCGACGCCGGAGAGCTTGTGGACCGCCATTAGGCGCTCTGCCTCTTTGTTTGAAGATCGTATTGCAAACAGCATGTTTCGTCTTCAGCAATGATGCTGTCGACGAATGCGGCATCCTTCTCTGCCTCGGAGAGCAAATAAGCGCTCACTGATGCCCGCGTGTCCTTCTGGTCCTGTGTGAGGGAGTGCGGCACAAGTCTGGCATTCAGCTTTCGTTTCCCCAAGTTCTCAAGCAAAATTTTGTAGCATGTTTTCTTACTAATGTCGAGAGCATCAGATAGCATGTGGACTGTAATGGTGCTATCTTGCTGTACGATTTCCCTGATCCGAGCCACGTTGTTTTCATTCCGTGAGGTTGAAGGGCGCCCCTGCCTTGTGTCGTCTTCCACCGACGTTCTCCCCAAAACGAACCTCTTGTGCCACCCGAAAACTTGCGCCCGCGATAATGTCTCGCTGCCGTAAGCGTCACGAAGGAGCTCATACGTCTGTCTGGCTGTCTCGCCAGGCTTCACACAGAATTTTATGTTTACACGCTGTTCGAGGTGGACGTCCATCTCTCCACATCCAAACATTTGTTTTGGGGAATCAATTTTAGCGAACAAAATAAATAAGTCTCGAAACTTTACGGACAAAGGTTTTATCTTCTTTTCTAAAGCTCTTTGCATAGTCCTAAATTTGTGTCGAACCCTTTCCATTAGCCTCCAGGTTTCTGCTCCATAGGTGATTATCGGTAAGATACAGCTGTTATATACTTCTCGCTTGAGGGATATTGGCAAATTGTTATTCATGATCTGAGTGTATACCTGCCAAATGCGCTCCAATGCATTATTATTATTCTGGTTCTAGTTATTATAGATGCAGAAAAAGGAAAAGAAAGAAAACGGAACGAAAGAAGGCAATGAAGAGTTTAGAAAAAAGATGAATGAATGAATGAATGAATGAATGAATGAATGAATGAATGAATGAATGAATGAATGAATGGAACGGCATTCCACAGCGCAGCTTCAGCAAAAACTTTCACTCACAAGCGTGCTTCTCCAGCGAGATTGCAATTCGCACAGGAGGTAATTGGAAACTAAGGTTCAGTCATTGCCGGAAGTAACCGGGCACGGGCGGTTTGTTCATTAGCCGCGTAGCGAAGCTCTTATGGCATCCATTAAGCTATGAATATGTGTAGAGTAAGGGGAGCCCCTGACACCTTTCGGTCTTTATGGGTGCCGTAACGGCTCCGTTACACGGTTGAGAAGCAAGAACCTGTTGCTCGGTTACTTTTGGCAAAGGGGGCATACATTCAACGTATTTGGCGCAGCCAAAGACGGTGATAATCATGTTTAAAAGCTTCAGCAACGCTTGTAAAATTCAATCCTTCCCCCTCTCTCCTTCCCTGCCACTGAGCCGTATTAGTTCTGCCTCTTGTCCGAGTGTCGTCACGGTGACCCTTCCGGACAGCTTTCGCGACTGTCGGGGACCCGGGGTTCTCCAATCGACGGCGACATCGCTCGCCTTTCGCAGAAATGGCACGGCCACTTGTGCTGCGTCCCGGTCAACGGTTCCTGCGTGACGCGGAGCTGGTGACCCGGCGGAGGAAAATTTTCCGCGTGCCGAGCCGGTGCAAAGAAAGCGTATCGCGGAAACCGCCGTGGAAAACGGAGAAAACGGAACTTCTCTGTCTCTGACTGTCTGGCCCAAAGGGCAAACAAAGACGCGACCCTCAACCCCCCCCCCCCCCCCCCTCACGGTGTTTTTTTTTTCCTTTTCGCTGTGAAACCGTCACCACCACTTCGTCGAGCGTTGAGCAAACTTGTCTGAAAGCTCCACTTCTCCGCAGTCTGACGGCGCCTATCGCCGATGGCTCAGAGTTGGCGGCTTGTCTCTGGACACTCACCAATGTGTTCGTAGGTGCGTGGGTGTGCGTGCCGGCTCGCTTACGCACTCGCTGTGAATGGGAGCGTAGTACAACATGTTGTCCGAGACTCACTGTGTCTGTAACAGGCGAAGCGGGGCGGCGAAATGAACTCAAGAGCCGAAAACATACACGGGTGGAAGTCGCCCGCCGTCGTTTATCTCAATCATGGGGAAGCTCGAAGCGCTCGGTTGGCGGGTGATATTTTTGCAAACTTTTGGAGGGGAACATGTGTGTGCAAGTTGGCGCACGCACGCAGGCACGCATGCACGCACGCAGGCGCGCACACACACACACACGCACACACACACACACACACACACACACACACACACACACACACACACACACACACACACACACGCACACACACACACACACACACACACACACACACACACACACACACACACACACACACACACACACACACACACACACACACACACACACACACACACAGAGAGAGAGAGAGACAGACAGACAGACAGACAACCTATGTCTCAGGTGCGTGACATATGCACTGCTTTTACTCTCACACTCAGCCCAAGCTCGGTGGCTGTTTCCAACGCGATATGAGCTTTGTGGCACAACCAGCCGCTGAAATCGATATCACTCACAGCCACCTGGATTCCTTTGGCCAGCAGCTGGGCACGGAGTTACCCATTTTCATTGACCACAAAACAGAACACGCGATCGCGAACTGTGACGCTATTTATTTTTTTCTTACGACACGAAGTTATACTACTACTACTACTACTACTACTACTACTACTACTACTACTACTACTACTACTACTACTACTACTACTACTACTACTACTACTACTACTAGTAGTAGTAGTAGTAGTACTACTACTACTGCATTTAAGTCGTAATGACATAGCAGCCCGCGTTTGGCGGTCAACAGTCCGCTCCCGACCTTCTCTTACCTCCACCAACGGGTCTCACTTGATTCTTTCCATCCTTCGTCCCATTTCCATCGTTCAGCCTTCAGTTTTCTTTTCCCGCCCTAGAGAGAGGTTTTTCTCCTTTTATTTTTCTTTTCCGGCTTTGACCATGTCTTATCTTCAACCTTTCTGTATATTCCCGCCCCATAATTTTTCCATGTATAGTGTCTCCATATCTCTAGGTCACTTGCCTGCCTGTGACAAGTGAGCCGCAGCACTCCCGAAACGTCATTTTTTTTAAACCAAGGTCAATGACCAGTGAACTTCATCAGCCGTGATTTCTGATCAGACGATATGCCTTCAAACCATCGACTACGTCTGCATGTATGTACAAACAGGAATGCTTTTATTTTACATCCCGTTCTCAGCCTATTTAACACTGTATTATGTATATTAATGTAAATAGACACGCTCTAGTTACGAAAAAAAAAACACTGCGCTGTAAACCTGTAAACCGGGACATCCTCCTTGCCACATCTGCAACGACGTGAAAGGGCACCCGGTGCAAACCGTTCCACATGTAATGCAGTGTCCACACGGAGTAGTCCAGACAGTCCACACGTAGTAGTCCAGATAGTCCACACGGGGTAGTCCCGCATCCCAGGACTTCCCATCACCGAGTGCACTCTTTACTGCGTCACGTATCGAAAGTGGATTCGTTTTTTTTAGATTATCTCTTTCTCCAGCAGGAAAAAAAAAAGCAACATCTCCGTGGAGAATAGGAAGGGGACGTTCACGCAAAAAGCTCGGCCCAACTCGGCTGATATGGCGGCTATACGCGGACTATACAACCACCTCGCTCAGGCACATGAATATTCAATCACAAGCCGTTCCGAAGGCGTGCGAAAGTTCCCATTTTCTTCGCTGCTTGGCTTCAAAGCACCCGCGAGACTATGGAGCAACGCTATTTGGATGCTTAGGGACACAGTATCCCATAAGAAATGTATTGAACGACGACTGAGAATGAGTGTACTGCGCGCGGAAGTTTCTCCATTTTCGCAGCTGCGAGATCGGCCCGCCCGTATTCAAATAGCTCTCGGAAATGCCGTCGTAATGGGCGGCTCCCGTCCAGATATGAGCCGTTTGTGTAATGGAAAATTCAGTGCGAGATCTGCCTGTCGCCTTCACACCAGCGCTGGCTCGTCATATATAGCCGAATACCCGTCGATTTTTGAAGACCCGGCCGGGCACGAATAAATAGGAATGTTGGAAAAGAGAAAGAAAGGCGCAGATCAGGCGAGCGAGAAGAGAATAGTGCCGAAGATACAAATCTCTCCATTAGAGCCGTTTTAACAGTCAACACCACTTAAATTTATTCAAAAGCCGCTGGTTGTTATTCAAGAAAGGACCGGCGCTGAGATCTTATCGAAACATAACACGCGACCTACTAAGTACACTGGAGGAGGAACTAAGCGCGGACAATGCTTCCTGTTATATAAAATAATTTATTGGACAACCGTTCCTTGAGAAGTAATAAAAAGGCAACCTTGAAATACAACACGCTGCGTTGGAAACGCGGAATTTAAGCCATCTACGAATATTCATCACAAATGAGTGAAAAAGATTCGCGAGTAGGAAGAAATATCCGGTAGTTCGTGATTGTATCTTTCTATCGAATACTTGTTGGTAGGTGCGTGTTGTGTGAAATTCAGTTCGTGCGTTTTTATGATGTGTGCAAATCACCCTTCAGGCAGCGAAGATCGCGCGGACAGCAATGCGACCTTAAAGCCGTACAGATCGACAACGCTAGTCTTGAAAAAGGAATAATTCGCCATCAAGCGTACTTTAAGCGAATGATTTTTGAAAATAATTACAGTGTCTTATATAATAGTTATGTTTGCAGTCATAGCTCTTCCGAGCCGTGCTGTTTCTTTGAAGAAAGGAACAGCTTTATTAACAAATTGCACTGTCATATTTTGTGAGCCTGCTTTGATATTTTGCAATGATTAATAATCATGTGAGGGTCAAATTCCGCATTTTTATATCTTGCCCCTTTACTTTTCTATTTATTTCTTGCATTGTCTGCTTGAATGTTTAGCATATTTCACTCCAAAAATACTTTTTTTTGTATCTTGGCCTGCAGAATTTGTGAATCAACACATCATTTTCACCTTTGCGTCTTGCCACATAAATTACAATTCATTCGGTGCGAGAAACGTCCCACACAAAAAGCTTCGCACTCTTGCTAAACCAGCGCTTTACATCGCAGGACCCCCAAGCGAATTCCAGCCGACGGAAGAACATTTATTTGTTTGTTTGTTTGTTTATTTATTTCAATATACTGCAGGCCAACATTTTTGTCCTATGCAGGAGGGGCTATACAAAGTGTGAAAACAAAAGATGGCACAAGAGATGGCAGTTAAAGACGTTAAAAACAATAAAAAAGAGCTATAACACTCATTCACTCAAACAGCTTCGAAGTATCACTCAAGAAACTTGGAAGTACACAGAGCAACTACCTCATCGCATCCATGTATACAGCCTTTATTAAATGTTTAGAGCCCAGGTGACTTTGTTTCTGGTCCACTCCGTGTGGCTCATTATGCCTCAATGGCGTTCAAAATCTCTTGGAGGTAAGATGAACTTTGGTCTTTCCCTTTCCGACGATTTTAAAGGACTTGCACGGATGCACTGGAGCCCTTCTACACGACTAAGAAGCAAAACCACTGGGCTCTAAACTTTCGACAAAGGCTGTATGTCCATTACTTACACAGCCCTTTGTGGCCTACCTCAAGGCCTCCACTGATTGAAATGAGTACCTGTCGGCAGAACAGTGGGTCTGTGCGTGTGCAAATGCCTATACAACCATGCAGACAACGCCTTTCTTCCACGTTCCTTTGGCCTCTGCCCATAATCCTTCTCTGAACTGCTAGCTCTCTCACAGATCATAGATCCCAGTTATTTTGTTGGCGTTCATGCAGCACGTCAAAAAGCACGAAAGTGAATTCAATTTAGGACTTCACTCTTTCATGAATGCAACTAATCGAGTAATTTCTTTTTTTTAAATTTTTGTTGTGGTTATGTGGGAAGTGCGTGCTGGTTTTTCCTCCAAGTCTTCTGCTTCGCTTCTTCACTATTCGCACGAAACTAACAGAGTGCTTTAGCTGCGAAATGAAATTAGAAGGCATGAAAAAGAGAAAAAAAAAACGCGCCTTGGCTTTCCTTAAACACGATGCAGTTCTTGAAAATGTACGAACCAGGGCCCTTTATTTGTTTCAAGGAGCAAACTGAGAACATTACCACAAAACGTTAATTTCTTTTCTAACGGAAATAAATACAAACCTATTCGGGAATATTTCACTAAACACGGCCCGGGCCTCCAAACAGGTAGGTGGGGGTCGCCACTAAAATCCACAAGACAGTGGTGCCGGACAAGCTTCTAGACATGCTGCGCATGTCATTTGCCGCTTCATGCCGCGGCCCATCCAGAATAGGTATCATTCCCATCTGTCCGCTGTGGCTGCTGCTGTTGCTGATAGGAAGAAAGAACAGGAAAGTGCACGGGCCTGCCTACTGGCTCAAGCGGAGCCACGCCCGCTGCCGCGTGCTAAAAGTAGGATAGTTAACATAGTTCAATAGAGTTAAGATAGAAAGAAAAGGCGCGCGCTAATATGCCCCGGGCCGATCCCGGAGGCAGTGAAATACCGGGCCGACCCGTGCCAGAGGGCTTCAAGCCGAGCACAGCGCCATATTTCAAAAATTAGTTTAGTATCTTGGGTCCAAGGACCCGCAGCAGATATTAAATCAGGTATCAGGTATCATGGTGATGACACCAAGGTGTCACACCCCCACCTGTACACGCAGGGGTGTCCTGCACATTCAAACGGCGCTCGCGAAGGTTTACACTTGTACCAAAGAGCTCTAGCCATTCGGAGCCGTTCCAAGCCCCAAGCTGTACCATTTGGGGTCAAAATTGGATTCAGAATGGCACACCGCAGCCCGTTATTCTCACGAAACGTGTTTACTGCATGAAGCGCTGCACATCTGCCACAACAAGCTCACATTTCCGCTTAATGTCGCACTGCGAAACAAGGCGTCTTGCGACATACCTGCCGGGAACAATGCACGAAAGGCACGCAGCAAAACACTTCCACGCGAGCACGGCTCGAGGTCTCGCAGAGGAAGGGTGATTACGCAACTAAGTGTATTGTGTGCGGGTCTCGTGCGAGCTGTGCATCGACGCTTGTTGTGTGCATGCGCATGCGTACGAAAGCGATGGGTGGTGGTATAGGGTAAGCGAGGGGGGACGTTCAAGCTTGCGTGAGATAAAATGTGATTTCTCCCGCTTGACACATCGCTGGTCAGGAGAACTTGACCATGCTGCTAATCAGCAACTGACACAAATGACTCTTGTGTCAAGGTCGTCGCTTAACAGCCTGGGCTATGGAGAGCGTAGGTCCCAGCTAAAGAATTTGGTCGGCCGCTCGGTGCGTGGGACTCGCTCGGAACACGAGCCTTAGTGCATATCTTTCCACATCAGCTGCAGCGGGAGGCAGTCCTTCATTAACAAGCTAAGCTCATTAGCGAAGATAACGGGGTTTATTACAGTTTATTCTGTGTTGTACTTCCCTGCTCATAAACCAGGGGCGCTAAACCAGGCTGCTTGATAACGCGGGGCAAAGTTCAGTCGGTGAAGGAACAGTTGCGCATAAGTACGGTCACTAGCGCAGGCTACATAATATAGCTGTGTCTACCTGCTGTTTACAGCTGCGTGAGCCACACGCATTTCAGATATAACCCTCAGCAGAAAGTTCTTCCGTCATACTAAAGTCGTAATAAGGACGAGCAGAGGCATACTGCCGTTTTATAACCACAAAATGAGGGAAGTCGTGGTTATCGCTGCCACTGGGCTTAAAAGACGCTCAATACGTAATGCCTACCCAAATAAATATGACGTCACGCAGGAAGTAACGGGGTCTTTGGCTAGCGTCTGTTTCTTCCGTCCCAGTTCACCCAAAAGCCCTTCAACCGCATGAAGTAGGTACATTGTAACAGCGTAGCATGTGTCTTCGATATACGACCGCTCTTGGCACAAGAACTGATTTTCTACACATAGGCAACATGGATAGTACTGCTTTCATTGAAGAGGAAGGCGCACCTTTCATTTAAAACTAATTAGCAGCATTCAAAAACAGTATATGTTCATTGGGACCTAGACGACTGAACGATACAGGCCACAAGCATGCTTGAGGTCACTCTTTCCCCTTGCTGCCGATCATGGAAACTGCCGATCATGAAACACCGATCATGGAAGCTACGTACATCGATGGGACGCTGCAACTAAGGAAGTGAGTACCCGATTTGCCACTCCTGTATGTAGTCCATCATATCCTGACTAAAAATATGCTGGAAAACTTATGTAGGGTGAGCTTTGTGACATTAATTCATTGTACTCACGTGTTCTTCGCAATGAGGAATTCACTCGGCGAACGGCTTCCTACCGAAATACTGAGCCATGGCGCCATTCTGTCCCTGACACTGCTGTCTTGGGTTAATGCATACAACTAATTAAGGCCTGAGCAGACTAGTGCAAAGCGTAAACACGACCAATGCAAGGCCAATGTACGCCAGTGCAGTCTGACACAAGGAACTTTTGGAACTGGCCTCCTAATGTTAAAAAAAATGCTGCGCAAAACTATGCCGGCATTCGCACTTTTCAGCAAAGGTGGCGCCACGGTGCGGTTTTTTTCCCAAGTGGTCGACCGGTGACAAGCGTTCTCAGTGCAAGAAGCTACCCTTGCAATCACCAGTGCAAGCAGCCGACGCAGAGAGCGAAATGCAATCGCATGTGTAGTGTCCCCCAGTGCATAAATCGTGCCGTGTGAGGTCAATGAATCTGCACAGTTCTGGTAAGTACAAAAAACTGAAGGCACTTTGGAGCCTGGAGCTGCGGATCGAGAATAAAGGGACTGATTCGTATTCAGTGGTCGTATACAACGAGCACGCCTGGACAGATTTACTGTGGCGTTTTCTTGGTGAGTTAGCCGCCATATAGCGACTGGTTACGGCGTTCCTCGTCTGGAGTTTTATGACTATTCGTTCAGTTAAGGATCTGAAGCGTATGTGAACACGGCTGAACGCCGGCGCTGTGCCGTCAATGAAGATTTCTGTGCACTCCCACGACATGCCGTCAAGAATAAAAAAAAGCAAGGCACAAGCTGACTAAGGATGTTAAAGATATGCGGTTTAAAAGTGTGTTTTGAATGTGAAGAGTTGAAGACGTTTTGACCGTGGTGCTCCTGAAACATTTAAATGTAGCGGACCACTGCGCAGAGTAATGCTCTGGGAAGCTTTCTCTATGTTTGGGCTCGTTATCGGGTTCACTAGTTTTGTAGATAGGGCACGGTTAAAGCGGTACATTAGTGCCGCACGTGGCTAATTACTGCAATTTACGATATACAGTCTGCACTCAATGTAAATTCAGCAGCGCTCAATTTTTTTCGGAAAAAAAATTCTTTGTTAGATTTCCCGCGCCCGATACATATGCGTGTACGACAAGCGCATAAAAATGTATGCGTACGCACAGAGTAAGTATCAACCTCGTAACAAAATAAGTGTAGGAAATTCCATGCCATATTCGGCGATATTAAAATATACAGTACTGTCCGCATCTATACAGATAATGCGCAAAGCGCAAAATTTCAGCTTTTAAACATGTACAGCCCGCGGACTGTACACCGAAAATTGCGGTACATGGAAGCCAGTCAGTTAGCCATGCATGTTAAAAATTTTTACCACAAAGTAACGAAATAGAAGAACGAAACAGTCCCATGCCTTATTCCTTTGAGTTGCATGGTTTCAAACGGTTAGTGGGCCACATGGTAGGCATTAAAAGGTGTATCATCCTCTGTGACGCACCTCTGCGTTTCTTAAGCGAGTGAAAGGAACGCACCTAGATTTGTGAGGACCTGGGTCCTAAGGCCTGGGCCCAAACACCTCCTTGTAAATAATAAATGTTTACCACCACCATCACCGACAGACAACAGGGTCCGGAGCTGCACGCTCCTTCGCACGCGCGTACTTCCGTACCACCTCCACTACAGCCCCGTACCCCATGACGACCGAAGCACATATGCTGTCGAGCCCCCTATGGACGCTGAAAATTGCGAATAGAGGTGGCTTCTTTCGTAGTTGCAGTGCTAAGTACTCTAGCTGTCTGGAAGATTATTTTCTTCGACGCCACTTTTATCTAATGAAAATAACTTCCTGCATTGCATCATTTTCTTCTCAAAGAATTGCAAATACAGCACGTATACGAACCCGAAAAAGCAAGTAAGTATAGGCGCACAGAGGAACAAACACCATTTCTGTTCAGCTGTTGGGGAGAAAGCTCAGTTGCCTTCTGGAAATAATAATAATAATAATTGGTTTTTTGGGGAAAGGAAATGGCGCAGTATCTGTCTCATATATCATTGGACACCTGAACCGCGCCATAAAGGAAGGGGAAAGAAGGGAGTGAAAGAAGAAAGGAAGAAAGAGGTGCCGTAGTGGAGGGCTCCGAGATAATTTCGACCACCTGGGGATCTTTAACGTGCACTGACATTGCACAGCACACGGGCGCCTTAGCGTTTCGCCTCCATAAAAACGCAGCCGCCGCGGTCGGGTTCGAACCCGGGAATTCCGGATCAGTAGTCGAGCGCCCGAACCACTGAGCCACCGCGGCGGGTCTTCTGGAAAGTGGTCATATCTTGAACAGCTATAGCCTCAGTATGTATGGACATCACTGAAATGAAGAAGAGTCAAAAAAAAATCGGGAAATAGATGTTTTCAATGAAATTACCAGCGTCCACCTTTTCCTTCGTACTGGCTGTCATATGAAGGAAGAAATCCCATCGGGAACTCGTAAATGGGGTGCGGCAGTTTTTAAAACCCCTCAAAAGGCTTCTTTTATGCGAAAGAAGAAAGCAAAGAAGGAAACGAAGAAAAGAAGAGAAAACGCGAGATATAGGCAGGGTGTGTTTCTCTTATGCACCATCCCTAAATGGATGCTTTTCGTTCGCCCCTCAATGCGTAATGGAGTGCAAATGAAGGGGTTCATTCCTTTTTCCCGAAAACGAAAAAAAAAATTCTGTGGCTCTGAACGCATAAGCTATTTCTGGAGACCTTCCTGATGAGCCCAGAAAAGTTCGTTTTAGGAGGGAATCAGGACGTACAAGAAAACGATTTCACTGTCCTATCGAACTGATGGAGGGGAATAAAAAGGGACCTGCTAGTTTGAGTTCGCAGTCCAGAAACTGGTCCCTTTGGATTGCTCTGCTGTGAGATTGAAATGTGATTGGAGCTTTGACGAAGCCCGCTTGTATCCTGCTTTTCACTTACTTACAGAAGCCGGCAGCTTGCATTTTCCCCCCATATCTTTTATTCGGCGTGAAAAAGAAACCTTATTGTGGGGCTCTCAAATGCGACCTAAATTCTCGGTATAGCGAGAATTCTAAATCGGGCAAATGGCGGAAGTGTTCAGCGGTTGATGTACGCACTGATTTATTCATGAGCACACCAAGCAGCTCAGTTTCCACGCTTAATCACAGTCATTTCGCTGTGGTTGCATTTCAATACGTTACCCATACGAATCAGCTTTTCCTGCAATCTGCAGCATTCTAATGCGCTTCTTTTTTCAATATTTACTGAGCGTTTTAGCGGAGAAAAAAAATACCGTTATATCTGTGTTCGTGTATTTTGTATACTTACGCCACGCAAGCATGTCATGGGTGCACGTCTCCTCACTGATACTCGAGGGAGAAAACGGCTTCGTCGGTTCTCTGAAATTATTTTCAATGAGTCTGTAGGAGAGCTATAATGACAACTTGCGCTCTTTAAAGAACGGCAATGTACTACTGGCAAAATTGATTCATATCGAGGCACCCGTTTCTCGATTGTATTAGGTCCACATGCTTGATCTGAGCAAATGTACAACCCACAGTCGCTAATTCTTCGTTGCGAGCATGGTAGACAGTGGTGCGGGTCAGCTGGCAAGTTACGGCAACCGCTTGTGAGGTGAGTCACAAAACCTTATTTCGGACAAAAGAGGCAGACGAGTCCTTCATCTTCTTTCTTGCAAGCTCGCTCGCTCGCTCGCTCACTCGCTCCCAACCCTCACTCACTCACTCACTCACTCACTCACTCACTCACTCACTCACTCACTCACTCACTCACTCACTCACTCACTCACTCACTCACTCACTCACTCACTCACTCACTCACTCACTCACTCACTCACTCCATACATTCCTTCAGAGGCTTTTTTTGGGTGCCAAGACAAGAAGAGTCACATAAATAAAAGGAAAAGCAAGCCGAAAAGAGTACTAAAACTGACAGGGCAACCTTGACAAACCAAGACAAACAACACAAACAACAGGGGCGTAAAAAGTGCTCTGCATCTAAACAGCAAGCATGCGATAACGCGAGGCAGACAGCTTCGAAAACACAATCTGTTCCTCGTCTATTTAATACAAAAAGAGGAAACGATTCGAGGAAAAACTCTGCAAGCATTACCATACACACGTGCAACCCCTCCCAGTTCGTTCGCGGATACAGGAATCACACCATCGGTGGGTGCGCCCGGCTCACGTCAGCAAAGTTTACTCTGATTGTGTTGACACTATGTTACTCTTTTCCTACAATCACCTTCGCTTTAGCGATAACACTCCAGGCCCATACAACGTAGCCTATCAGGGGCGATAACAGTGCATAGCGATAGGAGCAAGGCAACCTCGTAACGTACATTGATACAACGCAGAACCCACAGTTTGCAGCGTAATAACTGCTCATGATCGCTTTTTCACAAGGCATTTGATCAGCCTTCCCTTTGCGAACTTATCTCCCCTCCCAAGCACATTTCATCAAGGATAGATCGAAATAACAAAGTCGGAATTCCATTATGCAAAACCGATGCCATGTTTCAGTCACTCCTTCCGTACACGGCTGTTGAGTGGAATCACTTTTCCGCATGAATCGCTACAATTGTTGATAACGAACACTTCGGTTTGGTTTATGGGGTTTAACGTTCCAAAGCGACTCAGGCTACGAGGGACGTCATAGTGAAGGGCTCCGGAAATTTCGACCACCTGTGGTTCTTTACCGTGCACTGACATCACACAGTACACAGGCCTCTAGAATTTCGCCTCCATCGCAATTCGATTGCCGCGGCCGGGATCGAACCCGCGTCTTTCGGGTCAGCAGTCGAGCACCATAACCACTGAGCCAATGCGCCGGCTGATAACCAAAACTTCAAGACCGCATTTGCTAACACTGTATAAGTAGGAGCATCTATTTATTTTTATTTATTTTATATCTGTACTGCCAATTACTGTGCTGTATTGCTGCACTGTATTATATTTTATTAACCAGCACATCAGAAACCCATTAGATAGTATTGTATAACTATAGGAGCCATCCATTTCTGTATCACCAATTACTTTGCTGCACTGTACGCTGTTTTTGTAAGTTCATGCGACCACTCCCCTCTGTAATGCATTTGAGATTGAGTTTGAGTTTATTAACATTTTAGTTCTCAGTACAGAAAACTAAGGGCCGGGGACAAAAGGTACAAAACTTGTACCTGGCTGGGTCCTCCGACCCCATGGCCATGAGGGTACACGAAACAAGTAAACAAATAAATAAATAACTGAACTGGTGAAATCGTTTGGCTGTGCACCAGCTAAGACCACTGCCTCAAGAACGTTCGCACCTGCAATTTTGCGCGTACATGTGTTGCACCACATGTTACTAGATTTGCAACGACTCATAGAGGAACACAAAGCAAGCAGATGCAATAAGCTACAACGGGCCGTAGAATCTCATTTGATGCGTTGCCGAGTTTCTGTTCCGCTCGAAAACCTGGTTACGCATTAACGCGGTAATCCACTAAAGACGCGCTGTATCGCACTGACCGTTTCCTTCGAGGGCCTTGGTTGGACGAGTGCTCGCGCGCTTTTTTAGTCGAGCAGCGTTCGCTGTCGCAACGCAGCGACAAGAACTGCAAGCTGGCTAAACACACGGACAAACACCGAGGTTCACGATGTTTGTGTCGCAACAGCAAGCCGTACAGCCCGGCGCTCGTCAAAGTGGCACCTCGCCCTCCGCTACCATCGCTGGAGCACGGACAGGAGTTGCGCGATGTGCAAGCAGTAGTGGCTCTTCCATCACCGAGGCCTAGTAATGCTTCCAGCAGGAGACCAGCAAAATAGTAAGAACAGAACATATGGAAAGAGAGCTTCATGGTACTAGGACAGGGACATTGGTCACCTTCGCATACGTGTTCCGCACTTATGGATGTCGGCATTCGGGCAAGACCGGCCTGCCCGGCTGTGCATAAGAAAGAAAAAAAGAAGTCAGATGAGAAGTAGTGCCCGTTGACACTCTCCAGAGAGCTGGCGGACGACATACCACAGCAATCGTTTCTGTCGCGAGTATGCGCTGGCGCTATACAACGTGGATTCCATTTCGGGAATGCTTTCCCCTGTCGCGTTATGCGTGCGCGCACATGTCGCGTCGCGTCTGCTAATGCCTCGTATACGGGTCGTGCCCCTAATGCGACGGATGGCGCCTGACTGGGTCTGCCCCGTTAACGGAAGATTTGCGGCACGCTTGCAACCATGTGCCGATTCTCCTCTCCTCCGGTGATCTCGGAGAGGAAAAGTTTTCCCTCTCTGTCTCTCTCTGCGAGCTCTTGCATGCCCTCTCTGGCACCATATATGGAGCCCAGATATGCTCGCTAGCTGACGAACGCGCTGTCCATGACGTCAGCAGATAACTTCCCATGAGGTCTTGTCGCGGACGGCGCGAAGTTCTCGCATGTGTTATCCCATTTTAAGTGTCCTTTCAAGAACCGGTTAATGAGCGGTGTTAGGATGCTAGGATAACACATCATTTTCTGTTGTCTTCATCTGCAATAGATGAAGGAGCAATCTCATAACCAATTACGCTGAAGCACAACAATTTAGTTAACGTGCAAAAATGTTAGTGTTATCTGTGCTCCAACTCATTATCCATGGTTTCAGCGTTTTCTGTGACGGCTTCCTTCTGAATAGTCTTTCCTAGGCTTAAGTTTACATGCTATGACAGTTTGGAAAATCTGCACTTGATTCGCGTGTAAAAACTTTCCATATGGGGCATATTTAACAGCCAAGAAACCAGCAGCCATCACTACTACAGAGGGGAGGCCTTTTGCTCTTATTCACACGCAAAAATAAAAAATAAAAAAGAGGAAAATGTGGATGGGCGTTGAAGTGATCGTTAAGATAGGCGGTGATCATTTATTTTCCTACTGCAATTCTTCTTACCCTCGAGAAGCAGCAGTAAAATAATATAACTGAAGTAGTCAAGCGTTATAGTCAGTGGTATTTTTTCTTTCTTCTCAGACGACAACGTCCGCCCGGATACAAGCAAGATGAGAGAAGAAAAAAACCCACGAACGCCATACTCTTCTCAGGTCCACTATCGACGCTGCGTAATCTAGACTAAGGTAAACACAGCGCAAAGCGTAACACCTAACAGTACTGCTATGTGGAACACGCTGTAGAACACGAAAAACGCCTTAAAGGAAAAATAAAGATAAAGATAAGGGAAGAAAAGAAGCCGCCCAACGTTATCCTCGCTATAGGAGCATGTCAAGCTTCCTTACATCGGCGTCACGCCACAGAGGAAGCGTGCGCAGGCAACGAACGCGTGAGCGACGAGCCCAGCGCACGAATAATCGACAGGCGTCGTGGAGAGGATGCACAGGCGCTCCTCCTCCTCCTCCTCCTCCTCCTCCTCCTCCTCCTCCAACTACGTGCCACATGCAGGACAGGGCCATTATGGGAGCGAAACTGTGGATGGGCGCCTCTTTTGTTCGGGGGCGTTTTTGTGCGTTCGCGCTTATGCGTGTGCCTTACTTGCACGCGTGTTTAGGCGCGCCTACACAAAGGCATCACGCACGGAGGTAGGCAAGAACCGTATACACGAAGAAACGCTTATTACCAACATGACGGCACGATGTCTCTGTATCGCCCTGTGGTGGTGGTGTGATGCGCTGGACGGGGCAAAGACAGAAGAAGATAGCAAGAGAAAAAGAAAACAAGGAGCACCTGTGGTGCGTCTATGCGTGGCGCTCAGGGCTCTCAAGGCCGCCGGCAGCTGTATTGCGAGCAGCGAGCCCGAGTGAGGATGAATAAAATAGGACACGGCTAACGACCGCCGCCGCCACACCCTTGTTATGAGCGTGCTCCGCGAAGACGGGGCGGCACTTGTGCCTAATGGATCGCGCCGTCTGGCCGCTCCCGGAGCAGCCTGATGGCTGGCGGGCAGCAGCACGCTATGGGAAGGACGCGAACGCTTCCGCGGGGCGCCGAACCACCCTCTTTCGAGCGCCCACGTGCAGACATGCTCTGCGGCTGCCGTAGCGTGAATTGCCAGCTATAAAGGCTTATGAGCGTTGTCGTTGTGTTTATTTTTAGTCGTCATCATTATCACCACCACCACTGCTATCGTCATCATCTTGATCGTCATCACCTTCTCCTACTTTTATATCATCGTCATAAACTCCACCTCCATTATATTCTCTTCCATCATGGTTATCGCTAGCATCCTCTTCTTATTGTATTCACTATCTTCTCCTGCTTCCTCGTATTCTTATAGTTATTAATTACGTTAGACACAAGCACAGAGAGAGAGAAAACAGAGGAGAAAAACACCGATGGTAGAGTGAGTGAGTGAAAGACTTTATTGTCCAAAAGAAGAAGACGACCTCATCCCACCCTCCGGCTCGCCCTCTGAGGCCTGCCTTCCTTCCTTCCTTCCTTCCTTCCTTCCTTCCTTCCTTCCTTCCTTCCTTCCTTCCTTCCTTCCTTCCTTCCTTCCTTCCTTGCTTGCTTGCTTGCTTGCTTGCTTGCTTGCTTCCTTCCTTCCTTCCTTCCTTCCTTCCTTCCTTCCTTCCTTCCTTCCTTCCTTCCTTCCTTTCAGTCGAGAGATGAGGGCCAGCAGGAATTGGGGTAGATAGGGTCGCCGCATCAGATGCTGGCCTGGATTTCTTGAATCCCGGCGGCCTCTCCAGCCAGCCGGACGGCGAGGAGCTGGTGCTCAGGGTCCGAGTTACGCAGCATTGTTGCCCCGGCGTCTCTACAATCTATTTTATTCGCCCTGCCTGGGGGGATTGTGTGCATACCCAAATAATATGGTCGAGGGTCCCTCTCGCTCCACACTTCTTACATTTGTAATCCTCAATTTCCGGGAAAATATGTTTAATTATTATTGGGTGTCGATAGGCGCCTGTTTGAAGACGTCTCCACGCCACCGCTTGTTGATTATTAGGTAAGAACGGGCAGGTGTAAAGACTGCATGAGTTAAGGTTGATGCGGCGAAGAACGAGTAGCTGTATCGTGGTGAAGGATTTGTTAGGAACAAGAACAACGAAGGGACAGGGGTAGAATAACGGCACAGTCAAGGTTTATTTAGTGCTGTTGTGAAAAATAGTAGCTTGCAACATTGGTGGATAAGGTCGAGGGATCCCAGACTCCCCGGTTTTGAAGCTCGCCGGCCGATGCGATGCACCACCTCATTGACTGGGATCCCAGCGTGACCATGAAAACTTAGAGTAGTTCGCGGAGAAAACAAGGAAAAACGCAAAGAAAACAGAATATGGATGGAGAATCAGTCTTTCTCAAAGACGTGCATGACTTTGTCGCTGAAGCCAGCCGTGGATTTGCGAAGCATCTCATCGTTACTCTTGCTCTCGGGTGTTTTTTTTTTGTTGTTGTTGTCCCGGTAGTTAGGCACTTATCATCAACTAACTCATCAGGTGTAACGATTCGTGGAGATAGGGATCAAGGCTGTCGAGCGTTCCTGACGGGGAGAACAGAAAGCTCTTGTCCAAAGCGTCAAGGAAAGTAACGCTTTTTTAAGCGCTAAGTAACAAGGGGTGCTTTGGGACGCGTACGTGGCATTATAGAGAGCTTCGAATCAATGTTGAGAACCTTGGGCTTTTTATCACCTGCCATAATCTCAATACACGCGTATTCTTGCTGTTGGCCTCCGCCGAAACGGCAAATGAACGCCATAGCGATTCAGCCAGCGCGACGAGGAAAGGATACACACGAGGAACGAAGAGGTCTGCAGTCGGAACAATGCATGGCTTCTGGCTTTCCGTATATATATATATATATATATATATATATATATATATATATATATATATATATATATATATATATATAATTGGTTTTTTGGGGGGGAAATGAAATGGCGCAGTATCTGTCTCATATATCTTTGGACACCTGAACCGCGCCGTAAGGGAAGGGACAAGGGAGGGAGTGAAAGAGGGAAGGAAGAAGGAGGTGCCGTAGTGGAGGGCTCCGGAATAATTTCGACCACCTGGGGATCTTTAACGTGCACTGACATCGCACAGCACACGGGCGCCTTAGCGTTTTCCCTCCATAAAAACGCAGCCGCCGCGGTCGGGTTCGAACCCGGGAACTCCGGATCAGTACCGTATTTTACCGTATTTTACGCGCCGGCAGATGGTCAGGCACAGGTATTATAATATGACAGCTGAGCACAGAATTGTCCATTGGCATGCGCGACTTATTTAAGCTTAGAGTGCGTTTGTCAAATAGTCCTTAACTGCATAATATATGGGTCTTCTTATATAGTGAATTTCTCGTTCATATTATGCGTTGCGGTCGAACAGCGGCGTTCTGCACATGGAGTAGGGTGAAAAAAGGGGACTTAATTGTGCTTACAGCAGGGCCAAACAATTCTGGGCAAAATCATTTTTGAACGAGAACCAGTCTACGAGCGCAGTTTTTTTCACGTATTGTAAGATTTCACTATAAAATCAATATATCAGCAGATCACTCGTCGGCAGGCCTGCGTTTTTTTTTTGCTATTAAGGTTTTTCCGATCGTCAAAGGTGTTTCCCATTGGTTCTCTATGGCAGTCTTAACTTCCCGGTGCGAGCGATGGAAAAACTCCAACGGAAATGTTTTGCTACACATCGGAAGAATGGAACATTACCTTCAATATTTCCGTAACAATACCTTGCAACATTCAAATATTCAAAATTTGTCCAAGAATGTTCGGCATGTAGCCACGAACTAAATTAACCACTAAAGCAACCACCATCTCAACTCATGCAAAAAGTATTTTCCCGTTAAATTCCTACCATCCCGACAAACTTATCCGTGAGCAACCGGTACTCAGAGAGGCCAATCGCCTCGCAATAACGTACCGACGAACGCTCCTTCGAAGCCACCTCGGTCTCAAGTGGAGGCCAAGGTTCCTCGCAATCCGTCGATGGAGTCGGTGCATTGCACAAACAGTTGCACAAGGTTTCACACGTCGTATCTTCTCGAAGATGAGTTCTGGTCAAGGCCCCGTGCACTTCCTGTGTAGCGTGCACTTACCTCGAGAGCAGTTCTCTCACTGAGATTTTCTTCTTTTCCTCTGCAAGCAACCTGTCCCATGTCACGTGGACATACATCTGGAGGCCGCAGTTGACACTACGTTTTTTGTTCTGCTTCCAAGAGGGATTCGCCGACAATCCTCTTAAGCTTGGACTTTTGTCCAGAGAATCGTCCTCTTCTTGCCACTGTACCACCAAGCGCAAGATAAGCCTAACACAAATTTTTCCTCATCCGAGCTTCCCGATGCGGGTGAACGATCGCAGCGCCAGTTTGTCCCCATAGGTAACATTACCAATCTCTCTGTCCCTAATGACATTCAATTTTATTTGTTTTTAGCCAACCAAGGGCGGATTTATCAGGGGGGGGGGGGGGGGGGGCGAGAACTTTTACATGGAAAAACTATTCTGAGCATCATTTTTTTTCATTTTTCGATGAAAAGCAGGCCAAGAAATAAATATGTGGATAAAATGGGTTCCCCTTCCTTTCTCGCACCCCCAAGAGCGTACCCATAACCGACAAATACGTCCCTGGCGCCAGCCGCATCCTACACTGCATAAGATATAAAAATATCACGCGCTACTGTTCGCATTTCAATTCTTCTTGTTGCTACTAGTGACCGACTTCTGCTTGAATAACCGTTTCCGGGAGCGTCGAAATGGTTAGAAGGGTGGAAGAAATGGTTAACGGCGACAACAATCCTCCGCGCCCTGCTTCCGCCCTCTATTTCGCGATGCCGTTGGGAAAGATTTCACGAGGCCAACGCCCCCTCAAGTGGCTTACACGTATCGGCTTCTGATTTTTTTCCCCGCATAAGCTCTGCGTCTTCGCCTTCTTGCCTCCTTTCTTTGTGCAGCGCCCCTGCGCGATCTCGCTCCTGCCTTCGCTTCGCGAATCAGCTCTTTCAGCGTTCCTCGAACTTGCGAGTCTCCTCAAGCTCGAAAACGCAGCACGCACCTCCCTTGTTTCAACGAGCGCACCCCTCCTCCTCGTAAAGCTGGCAGCGAGCGCAGTGTGTCTATGAGCGGCCGGGGATTCACCGTAAGCGACCTTCGTCTGTCGTTGCGGACAGACGAAGAGCGCTTCGGCTGCCCGCAACGTCTCACTGCTTCTTGGCGAACACCCCGTTCATGGCCTCGCGAGTCGCTATACGCGTTGTTCTGACCTCGAATTCGGCGTCTCTATGCCCTAATGAAATGACGTTAGAACGCTCTGCGAAAATGTTGCCCTATCTCTGACCGCACTTTGGAGCTTGTGTCGTTCTGACAGCTGCGACAGGATAACAGAGCACGAAGGCGTAGAAGCAAAGCTATGTACAGTGTTCGCAAACACCGATACATTAAGTCGTGTACGTTGGCTGGAAGGGCCATACTGTAAACGGGAAGGAGCAGGTATGAGCTTTAATCTGATTTCGCTAGGTCACCTTGCACGAAAAACAAAAAAAGGGGGGAGGGAGTGTGTGTGCTACCGCTTAAGCGAGAAATGTTCAACAGCAAAACCGCATTGTCCATAGTTTTTTTGCACAAAAAAATCAATGAAATCAATAGCGGTCAAATAGGACCGCCTTCCTCGGGAAGTTATCTCGCAGTTTGTTGCGATCGCAATCACGGAGACAATGTCTGCAGCGATAGGCTGTGTTTTCTTTTTTTTTTATCTCCTGAATCCTAACTCCTAGCTAGCCTCTTGGGTTTATGGTTTATGGGGTTTAACGCTCCAAAGCGACTCAGGCTGTGAGAGGGACGCCGTGATAGAGAACACCGTATGAGTTCGGCCACCTGAGGTTCTTCAACGTGCACTGGCATCGCGTACTACACGGGCCTCTAGCATTTCGCCTCCATCGAATTATGAGAGCCGCAACCGGGATGGAACCCGCGTTTTCGGGTAAGCAGCCGAGCTCCATATAACCACTGGGCCACCGCCGAGGCTGCATCTTGCATAAGTCAGGAACAATACAGAACCATGAAAATGCGCAAGTGGGCAGCGCTTCCAATTTAACAGTTTTGGTCAGCAATATACGGCCCGTAAAGTCATGTTACAGATAAACATGAACAGCGTGATAGAATACTATCGGTGCGGTCATGCTAGTGTTGACCCCATGTAGCACAGACAAGGAGCGTATGTACATGTGTGAGCAATATGAAAGCAAACAGTTCGGACGCCATCAAAGCAATTTATTTTTACTTCCGCGCGGAACTTTAAAAATAATCTAAGATGCTGGTGCGTCCAGCGGGAAAGTACTCAGGAAAAAAAGCACTGTATACTAATCACGCCTATTTCGAATGAAATCGCTGTCTGCACCCCTTAAAGCGTTCCCTTTTATGCTGTTCGCACCTGTATACGTTCGTCATTTCGCTGCAAGTCCAAGGACCAGCAGCAGATATTAAATCAGGTATCAGGTCCCTCCTCCAACACCCGCATTGTAGGAGGGACCTGATACCTGATTTAATATCTGCTGCTGGCCTTTGGACCCGAGATATTAAACTTATTTTTGGAATATGGCGGAGTGCTAGACGCACTCTGGCCTATTCTTCCTTTCTTTCTCTCCCTCTTTTATCCCTTCCCTTACGGCGCGGTTCAGGTGTCCAAAGATATATGAGACAGATACTGCGCCATTTACTTTCCCCAAAAACCAATTATTATTATTATTCACTGGTCGGCCCGGTATTGCACTGCCTCCGGGATCGGCCCGAAGCCTATGGGCCTATTAGCGCGTGGCGCCTTTTCTATCTAACTTTCCCTCCTATCCATTAAGTCTCCTACTTTCAGCACGCGGCAGCGAGCGTGGCTCGGCTTGAGGCAATAGGCAGGCCCGTGCTCTTTCCTTTTCCTACTTCCTCTCAGCAACATCAGTCAGTCAGGGAAATTCACTTGCTTTATACGTGCCTCTGAATAATCGGGCCGTTTCGTTTAGAGGGGTACTGGCACAAATAATTCGGATTTCGTTTCGTCTCCGGCAAGCATTGGTTGCTCCTGACAACAACCACTCAGTTCGGTGACGTCACAGTAATTGGGTGCAAGTGCATCATGACGTCACTCGATGTGGGTGGAAATGCCGAGCTGCTCCTCGGACAACATGCTAAATCATATTAAATTATGTTGAACTCAACGCCTAGCTGCGACCGAAGCTTTTTAGAAGGCATCTGCTTACGCCCAAGAAACAAATCATATTGCTCGTTAGCGTTCGAACTATAGTCTCTGTGGGCTTTTAATCGTATACTACAACAATATATGGCGGCTCATTTTCTGTGACAATGCCACAATCTTTGACCCTGAAGGGCAACTCCAGCGCACTCGGTGACAGCGCTCCATCGCTAACAGCTAGGGCTACTAATCATAACTATAGCAGCACCGCTGGCTCGACGCTCGAGCCGACTCCTTGGCGCCTCTGTGCGGATTCGTGAGGACAATGGGCATTTGCATACATGCCGTCGCTGCCGCCTATTTCGAACGGTGTGCTCTCATTCTGCACGCAGGCGTAGCAAGGCTATTAAAATTAAGGCCGCTATATATGAGCCTTCGCCGCCGCGGCAGTGGCTGCCCGTGCAACCTTGGCACGGCGCAACAATATTCTAGACGACCGCACACGCAACCCGATGCCGTGCAAATCGCTCATACGTGCGGGCAACGCTCCAGCTTCATAACTAACTACGCGTAACTGTCGAACGCAGTTCCGGGACCGTCGAAGGATAGTAGCGCGCACAGAGAATAAAAGCGTTTATGTCTTCGGCAGTAGGGATATGTTATAACGGAGTACTCTTACATAAAAGGGGGGGGGGGGGGTGTAACTAATACTCTGCCTTAGTAATAATTGGTTTTTTGGGGGAAAGGAAATGGCGCAGTATCTGTCTCATATATCGTTGGACACCTGAACCGCACCGTAAGGGAAGGAATAAAGGAGGGAGTGAAAGAAGAAACGAAGAGAGAGGTGCCGTAGTGGAGGGCTCCGGAATAATTTCGACCACCTGCGGAACTTTAGCGTGCACTGACATCGCAGAGCACATGGGCGCCTTAGCGTATTTCCTCCATAAAAATGCTGCCGCCGCGGTCGGGTTCGAACCCGGGAACTCCGGATCAGTATAATACTCTGCCTTTAAAAGAATTTTTAGATTCTGCGATTATTACCCCATTTAATGCTGATTGTTACGATTCGTTTGTGCATTGTGACTCCTCCTGCTATAACCTCATGCGAGGCAGTAATATGTAAAAATGATAATACTAGTAATAATGTGTCCCTTCGAAATTCAAGTTGAACACTTTATTTCAGTAAATTGATCAGTGGGTGTTGTCAAACGCAGCGAAACATGCAATGACTACGGCGAAGGAATCTCCTTTGAGCAATAATTTCTTCCTATACTGCCGGATATTCAAGCTTGGGAATGAGAAGAAATCTAGACAAGAAGAGCAAAGCTGCCAGTAAGACGACAAAGTTGAACAAATCGAAGCGTAATTTAGGCAATTAACGGAGTAATTATTGCTCATTAGTACCTACCTGAGCGCATCCACATAGCAACGAAAGAAAGCTACAGAGTTTTACCGACAAAACGGTACAATTTTTATTCTTTGTCCACTGTTCTGACTGCCGCTTCGACTCGAGGACGTAATAATAATAATAATAATAATAATAATAATAATAATAATAATAATAATAATAATAATAATAATTGGTTTTTTTTGGAAAGGAAATGGCGCAGTATGCGTCTCATATATCGTTGGACACCTAAACCGCGCCGTAAGGGAAGGGATGAGGGAGGGAGTGAAAGAGGAAAGGAAGAAAGAGGTGCCGTAGTGGAGGTCTCCGGAATAATTTCGACCACCTGGGGATCTTTAACGTGCACTGATATCGCACAGCACACGGGCGCCTTAGCGTTTTTCCTCCATAAAAACGCAGCCGCCGAGGACGCAATAATAATAATAATAATTGGTTTTTTGGGGGGAAAGGAAATGGCGCAGTATCTGTCTCATATATCGTTGGACACCTGAACCGCGCCGT
Organism: Amblyomma americanum; assembly: GCF_052857255.1. Classification (NCBI taxonomy): domain Eukaryota; kingdom Metazoa; phylum Arthropoda; class Arachnida; order Ixodida; family Ixodidae; genus Amblyomma; species Amblyomma americanum. The sequence goes on along the minus strand of NC_135500.1, from coordinate 193,744,978 downwards.
AAGGGAAGGGATTAAGGATGGAGTGAAAGAAGAAAGGAAGAAGAGGTGCCGTAGTGGAGGGCTCCGGAATAATTTCGACCACCTGGGGATCTTTAACGTGCACTGACATCGCACAGCACAAGGGCGCCTTAGCGTTTTGCCTCCATAAAAACGCAGCCGCCGCGGTCGGGTTAGGACGCAATGGCGAATGCATAGTTTCGCCGAAGCTCACGAATCGAAGCACGTAGTCCTGCGTATTGCGATTATGAACTGCCGAGCACTGAGGAAAAAAAAAGTCTTTTCGCGTGCGCGCGGTTTTGGTCGACAGTCAACAATAGATGCTTCCATGGCGCATACATTTTCGCACGCAGTTCTTTACGCAGGATTTTTTCTTAAGCTCCTCCCGTTAAGTTTGGAACAGGATGAGGCGGTCCTCTATAAAGGTGTCATATATCTTTTCTTCGACACCCGGAGTAATTTCAAGTGAGCGTTCAGAGTGCACTTCATTTTTAGGGCACGCCCTCCCACGTCAAAATTCGTTCTTCCAAAAATAAACCCACTACGGGGCTGCTTCATAAGCCCTGCGAAATTTATCCCACTCGGCTTTGATCTGCGCGAGCGTCCACTGCTGTAAACAGAAATTTTTTCTCGCTGTTCTGAACTCGTCACCTCCCAATTCCGCGAAAACCGTTGACAAGCTCGCTTCAAACGTCTGCTGAACGAGAAATACGCAGCGCTTTTCGCTTAAGTTTTGCCCAAGCAGGACTGAAGAGGGATGCTTTCCGGCAGTGACGTCATCACATGAATTGTATTGTTGGGATTTACCAGGCTTGTTAAACAGCTCTGAAATGGTGTACGATTTGGAGGATTATGGGCACTATATTAAATATTTCAAGGTTTCAAAACTTCATTTTCAAACAACGCTTGGTTACCGAGGAGGCGATACAAAGGCAAACAAATTTGCGTGACGAAGTGTCACCCCCCTTTTTATTGTAACACTCACAACGGTAGGCAGTTTTTACACAATTCATAAACATATTCATCCTCAAGAATAGCACACAGAAAGCGTAAATCGGCGGCTGCGTTTTTATGGAGACAAAACGCTAAGGCGCCCGTGTGCTGTACGATGTCAGTGCACGTTAAAGATCCCCAGGTATTCCGGATCCCTCCACTACGGCACAGCTTGCTTCCTTTTTTCTTTCTCTCCCTCCTTTATCCCTTCCCTTATGACGCGGTTCAGGTGTCCAACGATATATGAGACAGATACTGCGCCATTTCCTTTCCCCCCAAAACCAAATATTAATTACTAAGAAAGCGTAAAGATATCCATGATCACATGTTCAAATAACACAAGTGAGTACAAAAAACAGGAAATTAAAGAAACTAACATAAAGAATCCATAAGGCTAAAAGGCATTGTGCATAAATACACAATATTTTAGACAATATGGCGGGAAATAAAAAAAAAGGAACGGCATGCTTAACTGAGAAGACAAAAAAAAAGTGCCTTTCTATTACCAAAAGGGAGGAAAAAGAAGGGTAAACTTTTGTTGTAGGAAACATCCTTATTTAGAGCAACGAAAAGAAGGCGATGCTTGGAGCCATAAGTGGTTCTCACCACTTATGGGTGACGAAAACTCGAGAAATGATATATTACTCTGCGTGAGAATTGAACCGGACCGAGTTGCCAAACCTGTCGAAATAGACATCGTCGTGACGTCATAGTTACGAGTGAAGTGAGTTCTTTGATCACGCCAATTGCAAAACCCATTTCGAAACCCGAGCGTCACCTATGTCCAGTTCGCAGACGTAGGCGTCACGTATAATATTTTGCAATCTTTCGCTCAGGATGTCGAGATAACGCTTTTACGTCGTTAGCTGCTCTGTGCGGTTTATTTAAGTTTCATAGGTGGCGCTACAATTCGTAGATCCCCCCACTCAGGATCAGTGTCATGCTTTTCAAGGAATAAGAAGTTTGATTTCAAATAAGTTTTTTTTTTCTCTCTCACTTTATGGGATTATGAGAATTGACCTCTGGGTAAAATAGCTTGATGTGAGCTGCTTGCTTGACTGTGTGCAGAGATGAGTTGATGACTTAATTGTCCACTTCCTTCCGTGCAGTCTTATTGCCCATCTCACTCCCTCGCTGACTAATCGCTTGCGAGCTATAGGTGCCGAACGCTACGTCACATCTCAACGAAAAAGGACATCACACGCTTCCATTTCCCCCTCACAATTGAAGACGACTCCAGGCTTCCAAGTTGATGTTTGTGATCCTAAGTGATTGCGGAAACACTCCAGCATGATATCAGTTCCACGGTAGGGCTACCCGAGCGTCTGCAGATCATGAACAGCATAAAAACAAATAACTCCCAGAAACATTCACGCCACTGCTTCTGGAATCCCTTTGAGTTAGGACAAAACAAGCAAACAAACAAACACTTTGCACGCGAGCAGACACAGACGTTGATGGGAGGTCCATGTTTTGTTTTTGTTTTCAAAACGCGTGAGTTTATTACAGGCTTCCACTTCAGGGACAAAGATCGAAAAGTAACTTAACTTGCGCCTCGCTACTTACAAGAGCCCTTTACCCATCAAACAGAAATTAAGCATACATCAGCACGCACGTCAATTGTCCGAAGCTGATACAAGCGTGCACTCATCTTGCAGTTAACGTTTTGACGCAGTTACGAACATGTTTTTTTCATGCGCGAAAAAAAAAATGTTACAAAGAAGAGGAGAGAAAAAGAAAATGAAACAAAGAGAGAGAAAAAAAGGGGTGACGGGGCTCTTAGAAGATAAAAAAGGCGAGGAAAGAATGCTGTAATCACACGCGGTCGCACCCAAATTCCTCCTCTTTGAGCCGAAGGCGACAGTCCATGAAAGAAGTAGGCGGGGGGGGGTGGGGGGGGTGGGGGGGGAGGGCCCTCTCGCAGGTTGATGAGAGGACGACGCCACTCGTCCCTCCAACGCAAGTGTCAAGGGTCCGCCACATTATGAGGCGCGTGACAGAAAAGGCCGTTTCGCGAGGGTGCGCAATAATATGCATCTTCCCCCTCCTACCCCGCCTCCTCTCCTTTGACCTCAGAGAGGAGACCTCAAGGCGCAATAGAGAGCTCGAGGTTGCTCGGACCGAGATCAAGCCCTCGCGGTCCGCGTTATCGCATTGAAGATGCTCCCGCTTATCTCTAGCAGCAACCGGTGTCCTGTACATCGCGGGGGAAAGCGATAGGAAAGACGCCACCCCTGCCGCCAGTGTGCGTACCCCTTCTGTTATCGTTAGGGTGAGGAGGCAGCAGGAATTCCTGAGAGACATTGTGGAGCCGCGTGGGTCGAGATGACGGCTTATCGCGGACGCTCGCTCTAACGACGCCCGAAGGCCCATCCATCTGCTGTATACGGTCCCTGGGTAAATGGGTGTAACGGGTCTGCCCGGAAGTCACAAGATCGCTCAGGAGGTGGGAAGGGGATGAAGCGGAGGTCACCGTAGTTGAAGCCATGACGCCGCAAATCGAGAAGGTTCGTATACTAGATAAGGCGACACACATGTCTGACTGCCCTAGTATGGTGTGCCAAAAACATGAATGGAGTGAATCGATCAGAATATACAGATTGCGATACCAGGACGAAAAAAATATATATAGACGCGCCCGAATGACAACACGGCAGCATCGCGGCGGAGATTGCAAACAAAAACATTACAGCCCTTTGCTTTGAGAGCGTTGTTTGAATTCAAAGTCTTATTCGTGGTCATGCTTCCCAAAGACAAGGCATAGGCGAGCAATAAAGCTATGAGATTGAGTACGCAACGCTTCTCTGGCGTGAAACTCTCCAGCTGAAGTCAGCATAATAACCCACGCCATATTGTAACGGAAAACAGGCAATATGATACCTTCGTGGACAAAACACCCAGCGTTTTACAGTTGCTTCTATAGCAATTTTTGCTCCATCTGCTAAAACAAAACCCCAGAGAGACTGACGGGCTGCTGGAAATGTTTGCGGGAGGCGGTTAGGGGAAGGCGGCTTCGCTGAGGGAGAGAGGATTTGATTACAGTGGAAGACGTCCGTGTTTTGTTTTTTTCGACAGAACTCTGTGTTTACAAACAGCGAAATGCGCCCATTTTGCATGCGAAACCAGGAAAGCAGTCGGTGTGGGAGGCGATGCACACTGAAAGCTGCGCCGTTGGGTACCCGGAAAAGTCGAACCAGGAAGCTGCAAGTGCTGCTCTTTAGGAGGCAAACAATATTACTCTGCCGAGTAGAAAGCAGCTTCCCAAACATCCCGATCAAAAGGACGGGACAACAAAACAACAAGCATAATGTGACGAGTGTGAATTGTGCATGCCTAGTGCAAGACCACGAAAACAGCTACGAACAATGAAAACTGGACAATTACGAGATTCCTCGCACGCCAAGCATTGGGAACGCTGTCGTGCTCAGTGCGTGTGCGAACTAATGGAGCCGCGTTCAGCGATTCAAAGCGCTCACAAATACAGCGTCATCATTCTTCGCGTGCATTTCGTTCCTCTCTAGAATGCCCGTCCTCTGGCTTCTATAATACCTAAAAACAAGTACAGTGCACGTACGTCCAAAATTTGCTGAAAAACTATACGATTCGTATATAATGATCGACAGCCGTTTGCACGTCAGCAGTCTACGAAATCGGTCACGCGTGGCACCTAACGAATGGCTAACAGTATCAATGGCCGAGAAGTGTTGAGAAGGAAAATGTTTAGTGCAATTCTGATAAATGAGCACTGGCTTTGCTCCATCGTGCTTCTCGTGTTACCGAAGGCGGGTAGCGAAATTTTCCGTTATGCGTCAGCTGATCTTGTAAGCGTTTCATATCTCGCGCTAGCGGCCACGAGATATGTTTTCACCCCGAAGATGTCAACAACGTACAAACATGGCGTCAACAGACGTAAATACAGGGACGCCTTCCTGCAACTGCCTTGCGGTGCCAGCGCAAAGGAAGCAACGAGGATATTTCGGATAAATGGGGTAAGACACTATAGGCAATCCTGTGTTGACACCAGCAGCAATTTTTATCTGGTTGCATTCACTTTCTAGCGTCTAGGAGAAACCGCGTCCTGCGCTAGCGTTTCTTGTATGCGGCACGCGGAGTGCCGCATACAAGCATTAGCGGTGTTTAATAATAATAATTGGTTTTTTGGGGGGGAAAGGAAATGGCGCAGTATCTGTCTCATATATCGTTGGACACCTGAACCGCGCCGTAAGGGAAGGAATAAAGGAGGGAGTGAAAGAAGAAAGGAAGAGAGAGGTGCCGTAGTGGAGGGCTCCGGAATAATTTTGACTGGCGGGGCCATTAGCGGTGTTTCAAAACCGAATCGAATACAAATAGTGTAGCTTTGCTACTGAATCGAATATGAACAGTTCAGCTAAAGTCCGAATCGAATCGAAAAGTGATAGAACGGAATGCGAATCGCATATTAATACGAATATTAAGATTAAGAAGTTTGCGGGGATATATGGTGGCCGCGGCTCTCACGGGACAGGGTAAATGTGAGAGTTAGGAGAGACCTTTGTCCTGCAGTGGGCGCTGTCAGGCTAAATATGACTATGATGATGATGACAATGAACAAGCATAATAACAAGGGGACGAGCATGAGGACCTGTAGTGCAGCTGCCGTGGTACAATTTTTAACTCTCTATTGACTTTCGCAATGTTCTCAGATGCATGAAATTCGCAGTTTCAGTACATCATTAGGGGGTGCCACTGACCGTTGTGTTGCTGTCTATAGCAATTTGCGTGACTCTATAGTGGGGGGATTCTGTATTAATTTATGTTAATTTTGCGATATTATTTCGCCATCACCTCTAAGACTGGTATTCATGCTACAAATCAAAGCGCGTCCGGCATCAATCATTACCGTCGTGATTGCCTGATACTATAGAACAAGTCGTACATGTTCCTCAACGACGGTCTTCTATTTTGTTGTGTTTTCCAGCCCGTCGCTGTCCAACGTTTCGTAAGCAAATTATTTTTGTCCTTCTCAGTCTCTACGTGACATCGTAGAAAAACACTAATACTCTCCACTGTGCTATTGATAACTTGTGCGGTAGCAAACAAATCGTGCCGCTGTTTCCAAGACAGTCAACAACCTCGACTTTCTCCTTCGATGCCATTTGTTTGCTCATATCATTCAGCTGGCCTCAGCAACGAACTTCCCCCGCCATTAATTCCCTTCCCACAGCTCAACCACCACACATTCTGCTTGTCATCCAGTTTTTCGCAACAGCGCGTTTTAGCCACTTTGCCCCGCCACTGAAATGAGAACAGAACAACTTAGATTACACCGAACGGCGAGTTTCAACAAGGGACATCGGCAAGGTCGCCGTTACTGCGGCAAGAGCTGGCGAACGCTGGCCTCGCTCTTGAGGGCGAGTATCATGACCTGCTCGGAGCATCTGTACGCCGATAGCTGACGCAATGACCCCCCCCCCCCTCCTCCTCCTCCTCCCTCCGCCGCTGTCTGCAGCCGATAGGTTCCAACGGAAGAAGAAAGAGGGAATTCAAAGCTAAGCAAATCGTCCGTCCTCCGACAAAAAGTACAGCCGGCGTTCACGTGACGGGGAAATGTAAGCGTAGTGTTCGCGCAGTGCGGACGCGTGCCTCAGTCAAGTGTGACCACGGCTGCGCCCCGTCAAGAGCTGCTGTACTTGTCGGCGCCTCGCTTGTGTTCCGAGTCGGCCGCGAGAGGGGGCGACCGCCGCGATGACCGGACGTCGGGGAGCACCTGCAGCGGGCGACTTCGCGTCACGACTGAGTCACGTGCAGCGAGCTCCGAAGGGTCGCCCGATGACGCAAGAAGCCCTTCTCTTTTCACTGCAGCGACACCCTCTTTGCAAAGCTCCACTATCGCTCCCCCCCACTTCTTTTCCCACTGCCCCTTCCTTCTACACCACCGCTATCATCGCGGCCGGGCTTGCGTTGAGTGCGGCCGTCTTTCCCCCCGCAGGCAGCAGGGGTGTTGAACTTCTGACGTCGGCGTCATCATTGACCTAGCTTTCGCGTTCCCTCGTGCGTTGCGTCCTTACACCGCCACTATCTCGCCTCCCCCCCCCTCTCTACTCTATCTCTCTCGCACACTGCTGCTTAACAGCGCGCGCTCAAGCTCAAACCTTTCCCTCTTTCCCTGGGCCATCTCTCCCCATTTCTCACTCGCAAACTGCTTCCGGAGAAGAACAAGCCGCTCACCTCTCGATGTTTTAGCCTCGGGGGATGATTATTTTTCCAGTACGGCGGAGATTCTGTACCGTCGGTCTGTGGGTTGCATTTCCGTTGTATGACCGGGAGCTCTGCCGGCCTTCCCAGAATACGAGCCGACGAGTCGCGGCACGCGCCAAGTTTTTTTGCTTAGCTGGGGCCAATCGAGACAAAGGCAGCTGCAAACTTGAAGAAGGCGCTCACTCTTCCTCCTGTTCGCTCGAGCTCTGGTCGTGAAGTTATCTTGCCCGCGCGTGTTGGCTCATTAGGTTTCTTGGCAATCAACGGACGACACGCGTGCCTAGCACTTTCGGTATGGCTTCGACACCTTCCCATTGGCGAACCTTGGGAACAATTTGATTGAGCGGTGACAGGTTTAGGACAGTCGATTCCGGGAATTGGCGCATTTACTACTATAGGTGAGCCTGAGACTCAATGGGATAATCGGGTCACTGTCGTGCTATATAGCTACCGAAAACTTCAGCGGTCATCTCGGCTACCTAATGAGGATGTTATCCAACTGGAATTGGGTCGGGCTGAGCGGACGGTACAAGAGGCGCTTTCAATAATATGCTCTATAAGTGCCCACGTGGCCAAGGAGTTCTCGTGGAAGGCGACTGACTGACTGATGAAATGTGCTTCATTTTGCAGTTGCGTGCATGGTGATAATGGCAGTCACGTTGATAACCGTTTAATATGCCCGAAAATGTTCGAAAAATAGTTAAGCTACAAAAGCACTGACGGCACACTGTCGATAACGATTACGTCGCAGTCACGGCTAGCTGAGCGTGATGCCAGAAAATACATCCGCATCGAGGGACAGCGCTTGAGGACCCGAAAATATCGTGTGTCACTGCCTACGACGGACACTTACACGCCGTCGACGGTTCCGGTGAAAGCACGCTGAAACTGCGGGCAAGACTCATGATAAGTTTTGCGTTTCAGCATGAAGTTTAGACAAGCGCGTGGGCTCTCTCGACCGCGCGAGGTGTATTGAAGCCCATGCTTCTTGGCGACCTCCAGGGCCCAATCCACTATCCGGAGATATATACCTCCGGGTCAGGGCTGGGCAACGCTGTCTCCCACTGACTTTGACTTTGTTTTGAGATTTGGAGGCTCAGAGGGGATTGGTCCACTATCCACTAGGCACACGAATAGGGTGGATTGAACTCCGCGAGGTCGCAACGCTGTTTTCTGACGTTGCGTTAATACAGGACACATGGCTGAGCGTCTCCATGAGTGCACTCTTGTCCTCGAGAACACTCGATCATTTCAATGCCTTTGACCATACTCCACTTTGAATTTGCGTATTTGGCACCGCATTCGACCGATCTCATCTAATCCCGAAGCGAAAAGTTCGAACGAAGATTTAAACTTCCCAGAATTCGCGGACGAAAAGGCAATCGCTGTAACTATTGCGAAGTGCTGGCAGAGCTGCACTTGTTCAGCACTTCCTTCTACTTGTGGCTATGTCGCCTTCTTGTGCAAGTCCCAGCTTCTACAGCCGGGAAACTTTTCTCCACAGCCTCACCCTCATTGCAAGATTTCCCGCCCGTATTGCGCACCTCGCCTGGACCGCGCGAGGGCGCGGGCGTTCCGAAGAACAAGGAAAAATCACTACCGCGAATCGCCGCGTCGTTCAAAATCGAAGTAGCCACACCGATAACAGCGAATAAATAAATGCGACACCGCGAACTTGCCAGGAAGTTTGTGAACGACACGCAACAAAGAGTGCATTCTCGATCAATCGCTGCTAAGCCTCGCGCGACCATGAGCAGCTCAGCCCCGAAGCGTCAGGTTGCAGCACGTCGATCACTCACCTATGCTCCGGTAGGTAGCGGCGGAATCGATGTTGTAACAGATGCCCGAGTGGGCATACGAAAAAGAACATCGTAAGCGAACAATCAATAATATAAAAGCGTCTGAAAAAAATAATAAAGAAGGCTTGGAAGTGTTCGAGTTATCGCGCTGCGCCGTCGACACGTTCAATAACGGTGGTGACAGCTGTGCTGCAAAGGTTTTACTCTACACAAGCCAAAAATACAAACTCAATGCGGCGAACCCTCGAAAACTGTCGACGCCTAAAACTTCAAACTTTCGACATAGCCTCACGGGAGGTTTTCTCGTCTCAAAATCAACACGTACGGACGTTGACCGCAGCATAAGCAGAATTTCAAAAAAAAAAAAGTTCTATCGCGTGTGTTGCTTTTAGGTTTTCGCCGTGAACATGAGTGTAGCTTTGGCCGTTTTCTCGTTTCGCCATAGACTAGTAGCTTAATGCAATGGACACAGGGGCAGACTCTAACATGGCCATAATTTCATAAAGAACAAGCACTCCTAGAGAGATAGCTGTGCACGGTGACTGAAAAAAATCCCGTCTGGGGCATGTTCAGTCATGCCAGACAACCTTCACAAGAGGTCCTCGCCATTTAACGGTTCAAAGCGCCCTCTCTGGC
>NC_135500.1:193709894-193735216 GCF_052857255.1 Amblyomma americanum | reverse complement strand
GCCGCGTGCATCGAGAAAGTCAAAGCACGGGAGTCGCATGCACCTAAACGCGGACCTGCGCGAAGGACGAACCCATTAGGGCGGACGGATACGCTTCTTACATGACGCGACATAAACATTGCTCGGAAGGACAGGTGGCGGTACTACTCCGGCGCGAACGCGACGTCATTCTCAAGGACGTGGAGGCCTCTACCTCGCGCGAAAAATAACAAGTGCGCGACGGAGACCGCATTGCTTGGGAGGAGCGCGCGAGGGAGACCGCCACGTGCGGATGATGGAATGACTTTTCGCGAGGGTGCTGCCATCTAGAAACGTATGTGCAAACCGCTACGACTGGGCGCCTTTCATTGCGTGCGGAGGTTGACGTCGTCATCAGCGTAGAACAAGAAGGAAGAACCGTTTCCTCCCCGGCTTCTTTTACTTTCGTCTCTCTCCAAACGCCTGCGGATCTGGCGACATTCTCAATAAATTTAATGAAGTCGCTCTCTCCCTCATACCCTAAGCACTGTGCAGCCGATAAGAAGGCACGAGATTTTGTTCGGACTGCGTACTTTACTACGAGAGGTGTGTGTGTGTGTGCCGGGGGGTCTCTCAAAAACGAGAGATTTCTTTACGAAACACCAAGCTGACACCCCCCATCCCCTGCCTGTTTTCACGTGAATAAAGCATTGTGTCTTTGTGTTGAGTGGAACCGCTCCTCCTCCCCTTTAAGCCTAATCCTTCCAGAATTGCCCATAAATCGACAGCTTTATGAAGCTAGAATTTCGAGCAGAAAACAACGATTCAGGGCACTGTTCTTTACGAACAACAAGCTCGAAGCAAGACAATGGCGAATTTCGAAGACTATAGCTGCTTTAAAACTAGATGATTTACGGTTTATGGAGGTTTAACGCCCCAAGGCGTCTCAGGCTGCGAGGGACGCCGTAGAGAAAGCCTCCGGAAATTTCTACCACCTGGGGTTCTTAACGTGCACTGACATCGCACAGTTCACGGGCCTCTACCATATCGCCTCCATCGAAATGCGACAGCCGCGGCCGGGATCGAACCTGCGTCTTTCTTTAAAAGTAGAGTGGAAACAAGTATTCGGAAATCGTCCGAGCAATGAAATATTTTTATGACGAGACAGTTCCTTATAACTGTGCTGCTTCAGTGACGGGAAACTTCACTTTTTCTCTGTATGAAACCGCATTGAGCTGCAGCGTTCGTTGCTTCAAAAGCGAAGCTAGGAAGAGAGTCTTCGATATGTGTTCATTGCTTGACCCAGGTAACTTGGCTGGATGCAGGTAAAGCGTACGTAGTTCGCTGCCAAAGCGACACGAATAATGCGCAGAAAAATTCATCATTTCGCGTCATAGAAAGAACATTAATTTCCAGCGCACTTATTTGGCAGAAAGTCCGCAAAGAACACTTTGAGCCTAATGCAATCGCGGGCAACCTCTAGTAATTGCATCCCAAATGTCCCAAATGATGCAACTTTACGCAGCACAGTCACGTGGAGCTCTTAGAAAAGACACGGCAATTGGCACTCGTAGAATGGTGGCTGCTGAGAGCGCCGCATCTCGTATTCTGGAAACAATCACGAGACTGATAGCGTTTATGACGCCGAACAGAACGTATCCACTTCAGCCAGAGCAGGAGCAATCACGTGCCATCAGCGCCGTAATGCAGTGCGGCTCCGGCGCCGAGTTTCGCAGATTCGTCATTGCAGACCATCTCTTCTCTAGGGTCGCTTGATAAAGAGTTTTAGGAAGACGATTGCAACAGCCATCGCGAATTACGTCACTGCATTCCTGCAGGAGTGCGAAGACTTTACGGTTGTACCTGAATGTACATAGAAGGGGATCACAGACTTCAACAAGAAGGAAGTTCTCATGCTGTGATGACGTCAGCAGTGCGGAGAGGCGCCCGGCTCGGGGTAACTAAGTTCGCAGGGATTTCCCGGCGATAAAAACGAGATAGCGCGTCGCCTTGTATCACAAAGTGCAACACTGACCTAGAGGACGCGTGTCGATAAGGGCGTATCAATGAAAGAAAGAACAATAAAAAAATGATGAGGTGGTGAACCCTACGTTGGCCACGCCTTGATCGATACGGGGTCTCCGCGGTCCTAACATGCTCGTCTACAATGTGGTCTCTGCGTTCGTAATACTCCCCGCCGCGGTGGCTCAGTGGTTAGGGCGCTCGACTACTGATCCGGAGTTCCCGGGTTCGAACCCGACCGCGGCGGCTGCATTTTTATGTAGGAAAAACGCTAAGGCGCCCGTGTGCTGTGCGATGTCAGTGCACGTTAAAGATCCCCAGGTGGTCGAAATTATTCCGGAGCCCTCCACTACGGCACCTCCTTCTTCCTTTCTTCTTTCACTCCCTTCCTTATCCCTTCCCTTACGGCGCCGTTCAGGTGTCCAACGATATATGAGACAGATACTGCGCCATTTCCTTTCCCCAAAAACCAATTATTATTATTAGTTCGTAATACTCGAGCTTTGTTATGTGGGTACTAGCGTAATGAAAAAAAAGGAAATAACGCGCTGCATCCCATTTTAAGGCTTGCCTGAAACTTGTACCCGGTCAAAAATGGCCACAGCTCTGGTTGCGTTATTTGTATAGTTGCGACTACTAAGTTAACGCTGTACTTTTACGTTTCAAACCAACGCTTGGACTACTTCGGATTATTGTGGACTACGTGGAGCTCCTTACCCTGTCTTCATATCCCAGCGCAGGAGATGTTTTGCAATCCACCTTTACTAATACGCGACAGCGGCGCCCGGATATGAAATACGTAACCTGCTGAAGGATCGCTGACGTTTGAAACGGCAGCGGTGGTTTTTACTTGAAGAAAAAAAAATGAGCATGCTAGACTTCTGCAATTACAAAGCAAGAAGTGAAATATACACGATCCGGTGCCTTCGTACCTCAGTGTTCTTTTAACAAAAGTATCAAACTTATTTGAACACTCCATCCACCACTGGGAAGTTTGGCCAGGGAGCAAGACACCGTACATACAACTGAACCTCGTTATAACGAAGTTGAAAGGGCCCGGCGATTACTTCGTTATAGACGTAGCTTCGTTATAGCCCGTGTTGACCGATCTTCCAAGCGAAATTTGTCATTCCTTCATTATATCCATTTTTTTTATAAACATTTCGTTACAACGAGGTTCGAGTGTAGGTACTCACGCTGCCTTGCTCTCCTGTCTGTCCCAGCCCATTGCAGAGACCTATCCGGAAACTTCTGACGTGGTTCGCCTCTGTACTTACATTCTGGACTGCTGGTCGCCATAAAAGCGTCGGTTCTATTAAAACAAAAACGAGAAAGCGAACTAACCGGGGACGCTTTCCTAGCTCGCGTGTCAGCGATTCGTATACGGTCCAATATGACAGGGTATATAGGCCAAGAAATGTCCCGCGGATTGCTCTCCTGCTTCCAGCTGCTGCATTGATTTCTCTATAAGTCATTCTGAAACTGTCTGCGCTCTTTCTTCTTCGCCCAATGTCTCCTGAACGGAAATGAAGACGCGGGAGCAACCCATGGCTTCAAATCTCTCTGTGGAAAAGACATTTCTCCTCTTCTCGAGCAATTTAAGAGAGCGCCAGGGGCGATGTAGCGCAAAGTGCAGATTTCTCCGGGTCTGGGCCGCTCCAGTGACACTGGGCGAAAGAGAGCGAAGTTTCATCGTCAAGAGCAGCGGTGGTCTCGACGAGTTCTAAAATGCGACCGAGTGCGCTATGCTTGCTTTGGTCCGGTCACGGTTTGGTCCGTTGGTGCGCTGCCTCAGAGGGCACATAGACGTCTACCTTATCCCATCCCATCACTTCTTTCTTTATTTTTATTTTCCTCTGCTTTATACACTGTCTACGTTCTTCGTTCTTTACCGTCCTGCAGAAGCATCGCGCTACTGCCCTTAAAGTTGAAAGGAGAGATGCCGACTTAATGGTTTTACAGACAGAAATTTTACTCTTAACTGCAAAAGATTTCGCCTGGCGACGGACAAACCTACAGCCGGTTTTTGCTGCAACTGAATAAATTTTTGTCGTCACAAAAGGCGGGCTGCCGTCGGCAATACGTCGTGAGAAATTTTTCACTTGTGCTGTGAGGCGCAGCAGCAGTTTCTGTAGGCTTTCTTCGAAAATTTTTTTTTTTATTTCGTGGTCACATCTTCACCGTCCAAGGAAAGTAAGTATGGAGATATTTTTCCCCAATTAACGGTATGTACCTATTTCCTGTGCCGGGGGATGCTTCTGGGAAGAAAAAAAAGCAGATGGACCAATCACGTGACTTAATTGCTATTCGGAAACTTTGATCGAACGATTTACAGCTGCTGACTCCACGAAGAAAAAAGCTGTACGGTAAAGTGCGTCTCGAGACGAAACACTCATAAAAGCATGTCGACTGAGAGTTCTTTCACTCTTGTTTCTTGTGCCAGCTTCAAAGAACTCGGGTTTTCTGGAAGCAGAACATTATGGCGGGCTAGTTAGTTCATTATTGTGGGCTAAGAACACTGTGTAAGGAAAACGGGGACAAAGAGGGACACAAGTGCAGGAACAGACAGCGATGCCTACTTCTAACTGATGTTCTTACATGAAAACGAAAGTAATTATATAGTCCTGTAACAGAACAGGCTGGTTGTATAATCCAAGGCCTAGCAAAAGTATTTAACCCTGTGCAGAGGTGCACATTGAGATTTAGTTAAACATTGTATTATCAAGTCTAATTGTTTGCCTGCCCTAGAAAAGTCTTGTGTGCATATATTATATTAAACAGTTTCACATGGCAAGTCGAGCGTATGGAATCTCGAGGCTACCCTCAGAATTTAATTCAAAGTATCTGTGTAAGCCTTCATAAGAAGCTGAAGATTGCAAATGATAAGATGCAATTCCGGGATCCAAAACCAGCTTTTCTCAAGACGAATTTTCATCGTCTTTCCCATAACATCAAAATAAAAAAAAAGGTCGCGTGAAGATACAGGATGTGGGTTGTTTTCTCGGTGTGCTGCGAACTGAAGAAAAGTGCATCGTTTGCTTACAAGAAGAAAATTATCAACCATGTGTAAAAATAACCACGAGAAGAGTTCCCCAAATGCGTCTCAGGAGTTGCCTACGAGATAACCCTATCTTGTGGGCTGGTTTACATACGTAGGCCAAACGAGCCGGTGTTCGAACAACCAATCCCTTCGCAACTGTACTGATACAGTCACCTGCCTCTGCACTAAAAGAGCTCAAAAAGACAGAACTGTGGACCGAATTTCGCTCAAAAACTAAGTTCCTTTCTCAGGAAAAGCACAGCCCCAAAAGAGGAGTGATTGAAGCCTTTTACAGGATCTTTTTTTTTTACGTGAAAAGGTTTTATTTTAAAAACTGTTACAGATTCATCGAGATACAAACAAGCCAATTGTTACCGAGCACTAAAAGAGCCTCCCACCTTTCGTTATAACGGTAATCTGTCAGAAAACGTGGTCTGACCGTCTAAGTTTCCACTGGGAGCTTGGTGTTCACATTCCCTCACGCTTTTTTAAATGAGACTATCAGCGCAATTTTTCGCCCGTATAATGAAAAAAAAAAAACTAGAAGAAATCATAATTTCATGATGGGCGTCCCTATCTTCATCGACGAACCTGTTTAGTGGCTCAGAAAAGCAAATTTTTTATGTCCCTTAATTATCTTTGCTGACCCTTGTATTAGTCCTGTGCATTCCCGAAGAGATGAGGAACATATACTGAACATTCAGCGTATAAGAATGATATTTTGCACTCACAATTTAAGGAAGCACTTTAGCTTACACGTTTGTATGCGACGCGCTGAAATTGGTGCAACGGCGACAATGGCGTTTCTCCTGAAAAAAAAAAAAAAACAACGTTCGATGGCAAATTATTTTTTGCTTGCGTCTTAGGCTTGAGAAATATGGAGTGAATCTCCAGAGACTCAGTAACAACACGGTCAGAGGCTGTTGAGCTGACTTCGTAATGAAAGCACGTTTGAAATTGACCTCTCCGACGAAGAGACAACGAAGTACAACCCAGTCACGACGTGTGGGTTAATAGAACCTTATATTGGATTCAGATTCATCATGTGGCGCAAGGTAACTGGCATAATTTGTATCTTCTGGCTGGACGTCAATGACAGCGAGGTGGGTCCATCGGGAGAAACGCAGCCAGTTCGTGATGAGCCAGAAGACAACGGAGGACAAGGGGTTATCGACGAACAAGAAATATGTTTCGACTGCAGTTTAATTTTATTCACGCTAGACCAATTTCAGCGGCAGTAACACTTTTCCGGGGAACTTCAACAGTGTCGTAACCTGGAAAGGTGGAATTAAAAAAAAACGAAACTAAATGTTTTTCTTTCTTCCTGCGAGAAACGACAGCCTGAGCTTCAATGTAATTCACTACAAGTGAGCTTTTATTCCTGATCTTCATAGCCTAATGTAAGTGCAGTTTCACATGAACCAATTTAATTTTTTTTTTTGGAATGGAATAACAGCGTATAAAGACACACTGACGAAAGGCAGAGAAAGACAACGAGTGTCCTTGTCTTTCTCGGGATTTCGTGAATGTGTCTTTTTGCGCCATTATTTAATTCCAAAAAATTTATGCGCCATCTAGCTCATCTACAAATTTTGCTAAACAATTTAATTTTGTTGCTGATGCATTTTGATGCTGATAGATGCATCGGCTGAGGCACAAACTGCTATCTTCTCATTTGTGCTGACTAAGGCACGGTGCACGTATGTTTACGTATGCTACAGTGCAGCCAGATGCGAATACAAAATTTTTCTTTGCGTTATTATCATCATTGAATCTACCTCTTGCAGGTGGATTTGCGCGCCATTGGTTTTAATTCGTGACTGACGAGTTTATATACCAACGATGTGTACCCTCCCAACTAAAGCGGTCCCTAAGCCGAAATTTGATACGCTCCGCATCACGACTCTCTCAGAGAAGCTCGGTCCGAAAACAAGAAAAAAAAACCAGGTCGTACCATGCCCATGCAACCATATTCTTTATAGGCCTTCTGAGTCGTAGAGTACAACTCCAAGAAGACTGTGGGGCATGTTCCCAAGACCACCGCCTTTCCCTTCCTATTGTCTTCGTTAGTTTTGTTCCCCCTTCCAGATTTATCGTGCTTTATTTCTCTCCAAAAAACTGGTGGTATTGGGCAGACCCAAATTGGCGGCTGCATTCCATCTCTCAAGACGTTTTGAGTAGACGAACAGAAAGAAAAAAGAAAACAGCGCGGAATGATGCATACAGGAAGAAATGGCCCTCCGGTGGGAGTTTATGAAACCAGGGGGCAGAGTAAGGAATGGGGCAGAGAGGGAAGGAGGGTGGGTAGGAGAAAGAGTAAGCGGTACTCCGCCTTGTTATGACGTTGCTTAGGCCGCGCAGACGAGTCCCAGAGTCGTGGGAGTCGAGGAATGATCGGTGCGGATGATCGAGTCATCCTCGCCCACATCTTGCTGTCTCTTATATAAACGACGGCTACGGAGGGGCGTGGGCAGTGCGGAATGTGAGGCGGTGTAAGCCGGTAATGATGGGGGGGGGGGGGGGTGATCAGTGGCAGCAGAAGCAGTAAGAAGTACCTCACGGCGCGACTACGGAGGGCTTCGATGACGCGATCCAGAGCGCGGTGCTATTCCTTCTACTTTCTGTGTGCAGTCGTCTTTTACCAACGATGTGCAGGATATAGACGCAAACGCGAGGGCAGCCTCTTTTACGTTTATTGCGGCAATGCTCCTGCAGTCCGCGGACAAAATAAAGGATTACTGCTGCTGCAGTTCTTGATGGATGCTCATTAGGCGCGAGCACAGCAGCTGCCAATTAGGAGCTCGCGAACAACTGTTCCGCGTGCTTCCAGCCAGTACTGCGGTCGAGATGCCTTTGTAAGAGGGTTAGAGAAGGGTTCGAGCTTCTTATCTTGAGGCATCTTAGAAGTGCTGCAAATGGGTGGTTCGAAAGGAAGGTACTTGTGGCACCATTATACTGCCATATAATGGACGCCGTATTACTCACGGCATGAGCCTAAAAAACAGCTTAGGGAGTTATAGCCGCCTCCGACGGGGTGCCGGAAGAAACTCGGTCACTTCTGTTCGTTACTACAGCGCATATTTTCTAATTATTCATCCAAACTGCAAAAGACTAGAATGGCCTCACCGCTGAAGGCGTGCTCCACTCTAATACGGAACATTTAAAGAGATTCATCGAGAAATTATTCTGCTGATGTAATTACTGATGTATTCTTTTAATGTAATACCGCTATCCCTCATGTAATACTCCATAACCTTCGAGTTGTACTCTAAATAAATCAATAAATACACCTTGGTATATCTTTGACGGTGTGCCCCAAGTGGTGTTTCTGGAAAAGGGTAGCACAGCTGCACTGGTACTGAACACCTGCTCCTTAGAGTTTCTTTTTTTGTCTGTGTGTGTAATGATAGCTGTAAGGGGAATGTTTTCCTGGGCAAACATCAATCACGTTTTTTTTTACGTCGGAGCGCATGTGGCAGGTTCTCTCTGATCACGAATGGCAGTTTACCAATATCCCCCAAGAGAAAAGTGTACAACAGCTGTATATTACCGGTACTCACCTGCGGGGCAGAAACGTGGAGGCTTTACGAAAAGGGTTCAGCTTAAGTTAAGGACAACGCAATAAGCCACGGAAAGAAAAATGGTAGGTGTAACGTTAAGAGACCGGAAGCGGGCAGAGTGGGTGAGGAAACAAACGCGGGTCAGTTACATCTTGGTCGAAACCAGGAGGAAGAAATGGGCTTGGGCAGGGCATGGGAAGTCCCCGCTGGTATTCCGAAATCAGGTTAGGTATTCTGGCTGCGCGAAACTTGTTCCTCGCCGATCAAAGAGCTTCGGATGAGCGGGTGCGCGCAGAGTGGAAGCCGCTGGTGGTGGCGTGAGTTCCATGGAAGCAGTTAAGCACGTACCCATAGTTTAACGACGGCAACCACCTAAACTCGAACGATGGCCACCACTGGAATGTGGAGGGTGCCTGCTATCCTTTATTTCTGCTGCCCCAGCTCAGGTGCTTCAGTATCGATGGCAGATGCCGGGGCTAGCAAAAATCTTTTCCTTCCTTTTTACTATTATTTTAACAAAACCACTACCACCACCACCACCACAGTGCGGAAGCCTCCCCTCTGAGCGTATGCCTTATTGCAGGGTGTGGCTTCCCGGACACTATTCTAAACATCTTTTTTCGAATCATCTTAGGCCTCAGGATCTTATGCTCTTTAGAGTGGTCTCCACTACTTCAAGGAATCAGCATCTCTTAAAGTTATGTTTACGAAAGCGAAAACGTCAAACGCCCACTCGTTTCCTGCGAGTCAAGCGCCTCGCCCGGCGCCAACTGCCCAAGTCTGAGTTCGGTTACTACTGCCACGCATCGGAACCAGTGCTCGAGAGGCGACGGTTATCCAACACGGCGCCACCGAGCCAGGATGAGGTATGGCCTCCATATCGGACAGGATCTCGCCCCGCGGCTCCGAGGGTCACGCGCTGGCGCGCGCGTTGTGCTAAGGGCCACGTAAGCCCCCCCTCCCTTCCGCCTCCGAGCACGTAAGCCAAGTGAGCGCTTCGTTTACTCTTTCCTACAGTTTTCCCTCGTGGCCTTCGGACGACGTGCGCACCGGGATGCGCGGCTTCGTTGGGAAGTCGAACGCACTCCACATTTTCGAGGACAAACGGCGCGTCGGTTCCGGGAGAGACGTGTCCGTTGCGGATACACTGGCGGTCGCGCGCGCAAGGCGATCCGGTTTCGCGCGCAAGATGTGCTGCGCAGAAGGATGAATATCGATAATTTCTGCGCTTATCAAGCATCCGCATATTTATCTCGCCTTGCAGTCCACGTGTGTTTGTGTGCGCAGCGCGAGCACGCGCTGTTTGCTTATCGACAAGGTACACAAATAGCCGCACGTGAACGTGGGTAAAATTCGGGTTCGCGTCCTGGGCACTTGTGATAGCAATGAACGGACACCTTGAAGTAACAAGCCGATGCAAAGCGCGGGACCTTTGATTGGCGTACAAGTGTAAGGGTCCTCTTCAACGCATATGTTTGTGCACTATGACGTTGCTTACCGCGCTCGCTGTGTTTGTGCCGCAAGTTTTTTTTTTTTCATTTCGCTCATCCCCATGAGTGGGCACTCGATGTGGCCCGGATAGGCATACCGAAACAAGGAGGTCACTTGCAGGACGCCAAAGTTAGCGCGATGCTCTATTGTCTGGGGTACGTATATAGTACTAACGGCCTTTCCTATACAGAAGTATAGGCTGATTATTTTATTTATTTTTTTGCCATTTTACTCGTCTTCAGGTGCATGTGCTTCAAAGATCCAAGGACGTTCTCAGGTCGGAGATCACCAAACTGTTTGCAGAAGGGATATCAGAGACACAACGCATTACAGACCAGAACAAGTCAGTGGCAAGTGGAGTTGCACTTCGTCCTGACTTGTTTTGCGTAGTGTTTTGCTGGTGACCATAGACTAACCAAACCAACAAGAGAACGAGGGATGTTGTTTCAGGGTTTTACGTAAACGGGACGGTAATTAACACCCTTAACTTTCGGCTGCCTGAAACAATGTGCTACCTTGCGCGCGAAGTACAAAATAGCATACGCCCATGCTGCGGTTATGTGCCACAGAGCAGCGTCTCGACACATTCACCCCGACTCGAGCGCTTCGGTCAAAGGTCCGGTCCAAGTTTTCCGAGAAAGACGCCTTTCAAAACAAGCTCCTTCAGCTCGTGTGACGGCTGTCTAAGTGCCGCTGTGCGACACCGGTATCACGACGCGTCGACCAAAGTCGATGGCCGCATGTTTCAAACACGTGTTGCCGATACATTTCCATTCCTCCATATCGTGTGTCAGCACATCTCAGCCCGTCAGGACCCATCCCGGGTTTCTCGGAATATTGTTTCGGTTCACTTGCCACTGGCAAGGGAAGTCTCGATCAATGTTACCGCTCTATATCCACGTAAGGCCGAATGGGGACTTGTCCTTTGAGAGGAATTAATTAGTCCATCGTCCGATCCTCACTGCGCAAAGAAAAAACTGAAGTTTTGGACAGAAGCCATAGTATTACCTCAGATATGGGCTGAAACAAAAAAAAAATGCTGAACTATACTGGAGCACATGACAAAATATTTTTGATCGGTTGATTTGATATTGGTCAACATTAACTGAACAGTGGCGACATCCCGAGGCAAAATGAAACCAGAGGAATTATAAATGTACGACAATGAAGTTGGTGCCTAAACACGGTGTTGGTACATTGATCTTCTAGACAGCAGATAATTTACGTCTGCTTCCGCAATCCACATTTTACTTCCAACTATATATAATAATTGGTTTTGGGGGAAAGGAAATGGCGCAGTATCTGTGTCATATATCGTTGGACACCTGAACCGCGCCGTAAGGGAAAGGATAAAGGAGGGAGTGAAAGAAGAAATGAAGAAAGGGGTGCCGTAGTGGAGGGCTCCGGAATAATTTCGACCCCCTGGGGATCTTTAACGTGCACTGACATCGCACAGCACACGGGCGCCTTAGCGTTTTTCCTCCATAAAAACGCAGCCGCCGTGGTCGGGTTCGAACCCGGGAACTCCGGATCAGTAGTCGAGCGCCCTAACCACTGAGCCACCGCGGCGGGTAATCTTTATAAAGCAGAATGCCGATTTTGTAACCAAGATCCGTACCTTCACCACATGATGTGGGTCTGCCAACACAATCCAAGAATAGACACAATCAGGAACCTGACGCATGAGCATTGGGAGAGCGCGCAGACCAACCCTGACCTTGTGCACCAACGACGGTTTGTGGCGAGGGCCCTGGTGGCAGCATAGTCCAATGGCTTCTTGGAATAGGGGAGCCACCACCGTCAATGGCTGAACTAAATGTTTTATTGACTCTCTACAGACAGGTGGATCTGCCCGTATGCATTCCGTCAATTAGTTTCAAATGTTCTGATACGTAACCCCACCACGTATACTCTTTCTGAAAAAAAAAAACAACGTAGAAACTGAACCGCTGCGCACTGAATTCTTCTCACCGCAGCTCATCTACGACGGTGTTACAACTGCTAACTGCTAGATGAGAATAGACCCTTTTATTAGCTACCACCACGCCGTTAACGTATATGAAACTATAAGCGCTCAGCGCCCCACCCAATGCGGAAGCGATTCCCGTAATTAAGCGCCGATTGCGCAAGTACTCGTATACCACTCCAAAACGACGCCGAGCACTAAGTCGAGCGACTCCCAAACGCCTTGCCAACTTCCTACATTTTGCAACCAAAGCGGCACACCCTCCAAAGCTGTATCCAGGCACGCTGCGCCCCAGTCGCTACGCCTATCGACAGCTATACTGCGAAGGGGCGTAGCATTGCTGTCATTTTGCGGATGATTTACGCACGAGGATATTTCTCGTTCATATGCTGGCAGAACTGCGAATACGCCCATCCGCTTGGTAACACTGTGCTGTGTGTGTGTGTGGGGTAGGCACTTGTGCAGATTCTTAACTCAAAGTCTTCACGGGAAACCCCCTTGCTAGGCCTTGTCCTGCCGCCGTCTGCCACTGGTATAGCGGGCGTGGTGCACGTTATGAACTGGCTGTGACTGATTTCAACTGCCGTTATCTTCAATCAGGAGGCTTTTTTCTGCAGCCACACAGATTACAGGGAAAACCAAACTATATCGCTCTCCTACTCAGGTGATCGTAAATGTCTAGATCTTAATCAGATTTCCGCTGTTACTTTCGAAACCGGTGTCCCCATGCATACGCAGACTCCTACTTACGTAAACGAGCCGGATCCCGTGACTCTATAGAGTAACTGGGAAAGCTTCCTAGCTGGCGCAACATTAGGGCGCGCTCAAGTGGCGTAAGTTAGCGCTTCAAGACAGCATATGAGCAGATATACCATCTTCCTAGCAAAAAAGCTAGTTCCCGTATGCAAGCCTTCGAACGTATTCGCGCACAGGCTTGTTGCGCTAAGCCGATGGAAACTCGCGCTATCTCGATAATATAATAACGAGCGTGGTTTCATTGCGGACGTTCGCTTCCCGCTTGTGATATACGGCATAGCCGAGGCCATCGCGTTAGTCTGTGGGCCATTTTGGTTGAGCGCAGTGGGCTGTTAAAACTGTTTTGCCGCAGTACCGTCCAGTTCGAGGTGCTGCTGCGTATCTACGAATGGCGAGTCACCTACGGGATTACTTTTGTTGCCCGAACGCCTGGAGTGCACCAAGCAGAGCGCAGTACAATGCAATAAGAGAGAGAGAGAGATACTTTAATGAAACAGGAGAGATCAATGCAGTAAGAATTTCGCGTAGAAAATTCGAAGTTACGATTACTGTTGCGCTCAACCACAGGAGTTAATATACATATTAATCGTCATCATAATCGTCATCATAATCATCGCCATCCTAACTACGTTCACTGCAGGACATGTCTCTCCCACAGATCGCCAATTAACTCCGCTCTTCGCTAGGTAGAAGCCTCATCTCTGCAAACCTTATACTCTCATCCGCCCACCCATGTCTCTCTACCGCCGTCTGCTACATTTACCGCCTCTCGGAATCCACTCCGTTGCCCCGAAGGAGCACCGGGTTTCATTTCTCTGCATTAAATGCGTGCCTTTCCCACCTTCATTTCCTCATCTTGATTTCAGCTATATTTTCGTTAGCCCGCTGTTGTTCCTTAACCCACCGTGCCCCCTCCCTTACTGTTTCTTAAATTTATGCCGACCACTTGCCCTTTGCCTAGCTCTCTCTGTTGTTCACAATTTAATCCGAAGCCTTTTCGTTAGCCCCCAAGTTTCTGCCTCCTAGATGAGTATATGACTGTTTTATATTTTCTTCCTGAGGGATACTGGTAGGCTGCTAATCGTGATCCAAGAGTACCTGAAAAATGCATCCTACCCCATTCGTATTACCCTAGCTATTTCGCTATCGTAGTCCGGATCTGTGGTCACTACATGCCCTAGATAGATGTATTCAGTGCCTAGTTTAACTGCCTCGCTACCTATACGAAGCTGCTGTTCCTTTCCAGTCTGTTGAACGCTGCTTTCATTTTCCTCAGACCAACTCCAGATGTCTGCCAAAATTTATTTGAACCAATTTCTAGAATTAAGAAAGGATGGTGATTTCTCCACCTGAAATCCAAGGGTCATTCTTGGGTGTCGCGACTCGCAACTTTGCGTTCACAAACGCACTGCAGAGACCAGTGAGAATGCTCACAACGTGTAAAACGTGAATTATCTTCGAGTACGGCGTGAACTTTTACTTGTGTACATTTTATCGTAGTACCCTAAAATCATCTCACCACAGCGACTGGCACCGTAAAAAATCGCGGCAGGCGACAGTTGACGTCAGCTTTATTATTATTATTATTATTATTATTATTAATATTATTATATTATTATTATTATTATTATTATTATTATTATTATTATTATTATTATTATTATTATTATTATTATTATTATTATTATTATTATTATTATTATTTCCTTGCTGAAGCCGTTATACTCAACGCACTCGCCGTAACGCGCGGTCCTGAAAGCAGACACTCCTCAGGATAGATTGGCTCTCCGCAGACAATCAGGTGCCAGTGACCGCATTTTAGTAAAAAGCTGTGTCGAACAGCCGAAGGAAACTGGATGAAATTCCACGCATAATTTAGCCCGTCCTTGTAAACGCGACTCTGCCTTTGCCGCAGCTCTCGATGTGAGACATTCGTGTCGCCATGCGCGACGCAAAGAACAGTGCCTTAAAAAAAATAGAAATTAAAGCAACAAAACCATGCCCACGGGGCGTTATTAAAATGCGCGATCGACTTATAAGGCTTACGAAACGCCAGAAGCGAAATTCGCTTGGATTCCGTCGCTGTCGCAGGAAAAAAACAAACTACAGTGCAAGGAACGCGATTAACCTTCGGCTGAGATAAAATATGCGC
This sequence comes from Amblyomma americanum, assembly GCF_052857255.1. NCBI lineage: Eukaryota > Metazoa > Arthropoda > Arachnida > Ixodida > Ixodidae > Amblyomma > Amblyomma americanum. The sequence continues at coordinate 193,720,271 of NC_135500.1, read as the reverse complement.
ACCGCGGGAGACGCGCACTCGACCGCTTTAAAATGGTGCAGCGTTATACAAACCGAGTTTGGCTTCAGCTTAGCATAGATAAGCAAACTAGAGAAGCCGCCGTGTGCCGTTCTTTTCCGTACCGTGTTTCTGCGGTGTTTTTCCTTCTAGCAAACATTAACTTTTCATGACTGCCTAACACCCGGGTGGTGACCAGCCATGGGATTAACCCGGAACAATTAAAAACCATTCCTGTTCGTCCCTAGTTCCAGTAGAGTCAACACAATATTTGGAAGGAATATGGCTGCCGCCACCTATAAGGTTCCTCTTACGACAAGGTGCAGCATCACGGTGTCACTTTGCATTCTAGGCGCGGTGGTTACCAACAATAAAATATGCGCAGTTGGTGAAGTGAACGTTACTGATAATAATAATAATATTAATAATAATTGGATTTTGGGAAAAGGAAATGGCGCAGTATCTGTCTCATATATCGTTGGACACCTGAACCGCACCGTAAGGCAAGGGATGAAGGAGGGAGTGAAAAGAGAAAGGAAGCAAGCGGTGCCATAGTGTAGGGCTCCGGAATAATTTCGACCACCTGGGGATCATTAACGTGCACTGGCATCGCACAGCACACGGGCGCCTTAGCGTTTTTCCTCCATAAAAACGCAGCCGCCGCGGTCGGGTTCGATAATGTGCATTAACGTTTTGAAGAATGCAAGAAAATAATTTCCCCAACTCGTTTCAGTACCCCTGCATGAATGTGTGTTCTGCAGGACAGTATGGAAATATACAGTCGAAGGCCGTTGCTAATTAGAAATTTACAGGAAACGTTTGTGCTCGTTGTGCTGGCAATCCTATGCGGGGCTGTCAAAGATTTTTTGTAGTGACTTATGGCGGAGTCTCCAATATGGTGTATAGTAACTACCTCGTGCCAGCGTCTTCGTTAACAGTGGGGGCAAGCACTGTTCGGCCGGGAGACGCCATTTTGTTCCATAACGTTTACGCAGACCTCTGGCCTTGACATTTGGCTTCTCAACTTTTGCCTGAAATAAGACTTCTATCTCCGGCATCTGTACTGGACGGTCTCATGAGACCAGGACAGCAGAAAATTCGGCCTTTCAGAACAATACTTCAAGCTGAGCTTGTTGATTCATAGCTGTTAGTAGGTGTAGGATCTTTGCAGCTCAACAGCATGACACAGAGAGGGCATGCACATGACAGCGCTGTCTTTATGCATCCTCTCTCTGTGTCGTCCCATTGCGCTGCAAATATTCTGCTAATATTAAGAACAATACTGCGGTGTCCAAAGTTGAATCTGTGAAACAAAATGACAGTTGTCATCCCCTTGAACGGCAACACATAGCTGACGCCTGCGCCACCTTCCACAACGCTGAGTAGTTTTGCCAGGAATACGGAGGCAGGTGGTGAAAAAAATGTGTTGAGGGGCGGGGTGGTCCTGACACATCATGTGTCGATCGTATACTTGTATACAAGCCGCGTTTACATGAACGCGACAGACGTCGACTCCAGTCTCCTTCTTGAGGGGAAGTGTAAAAACATCGAGGAAGAGAGTAAAAGACGAGTCAAGCTCTTCCTTCTCAAAACCTACTCTTTCCCTCAAAATGGAGACTGGAGTCGACTTCTGTAGCATGCATGTAAACGCGGCTACAGTCCGTTACAGCACCGCTGCGGGAGTATACAGGGGGGCATACGACGCAGGCAAGGCTGCACTAACGACGCAACGCCGTTGCATCGCCTGTAACAGCGCCGTTTCGTCATTCGAAGGACCCGTTGCCAGGCAACGGTTCGAGCAGACCCGCTGCGTGCTTGGAATGAAACGAAAGAGAGAGAGAGAGAAAGCAAACATGTGCGTGAAGGAGGGAAGCTGCCTAGGCATCTCCTCGGAAGCTGACACAGCGGATATGCATAAGCGGGCTAATGCTTGTTCGGCTGATGGTCTTCGCGAATATATCCGGTGGGATGTGAGCAGACTGAGCAGAAAAAGAGAGGTGCGGAGAGGGAGGCTTTTCATTCGCGCACCAGATGGTTTATCTTGGGAGCAAACATTGCTTTATTCGTGTGATGTGCAGCGCCGGTTTGTGATTCAAATACGACATACACAGGTCTCTTTGGACTGTGCACGGAAGGATCTGCGTGTTGTTCTTCTGCCTGGTTGCGCCCTTTCATGCGCCGCTTTCTTTTTTTTTTGGTAAAGAAAGGGGGCCATCGCCGTTGTCAGCACGCGCTAAAATCCCTCTTGTTTTTCTTTTCGCTTTATTCGCCTTCATTTCCGCAATAAATTTGAGAAAATTTATGTGAACTGATGCGGCATCCCTGCCTGCGTATTACTCGGCGTAGTTTCGGCGGTGTAATATGCGTGTAAAAAAGGAAGAAGGGCCGGGGAGAAACGTGGGCATAGGCGAACTACTTTCTTGTGTGGGTATGTGCCATCTTTTTATAGGCTAACAACAACAACAACAACTACTACTTTCTTTATTCTCGCTCGGACAAGAGAAGAAATCGCGCGATCATTTCAAACTCTAGTCGACGCGCATACTAGTCTAGCGTTACTCCCAGAATTCCATTTTTCAAGCCGACTAGAGAACCTCCGCCCAAATAAGCGTCTCTACCCTCCGCCCCTAAGAAACTTTCTCCGACGGACTCCTACCACCTGAGACGCATCCAAACACTCACTTTCCCCAATCTCCACCACATACACCGCATTTACCCATCAACATACGCAGACACATGCCCTTGGTGTGGCGGAATGCCCACATTCACGCACATTACATGGACATGCTCAGATAAACCGAGCCACTTAAAGCCGCACAACGCGACTCTGGAGCCGTGGAAGGTTACGCTGGCCAGCGGCACCCTGGAAGACCAGGAGGCGCCAGTCGCCATCGCCAAAGCGTCGGCTGGAGCCACTGGAGTCTTGGACTGAGGACCCCACCCACAATCCGCTCCGGTCTTCTTTTTTTTACAATTAAATGTTTATTCTATCTTTCTCCCAAAATGCTGCTGTCATTATTGTGGCTATCCCTGCGCTGAAACCGTAACGATACGTTGATGCCAAGATCACAGTACTTGCTATGTGTTCCAGGCCGAACTAATCCGTAGCAAAGAGCTCCACATCATGTCGACGATTTCTCTTTTCGGTATATGGTAGCTTGCTTAAGCGTGTTCCTTCATTTCAAATGCGTCCAAGTGTTCCAAATTAGGATCTTTTTCGCTGCTCTAGGAATAAAGTGAGAAAATTCTGCGTTCAGACGAAGCTGATAGATAGCAGACATAGCTGATGATGACACACGGCAAGCTAAGGAATACAAACTTAAGACTAAGAAGAGTGCAAAGGCAACTCCTGCTCTGAAGGACTCTTATATCCTTGCTAGGATACCTGTTTAAATCACGTTCAAAAGCAGCGTCATCCACTATGAGGCGGAAACAGGCAATAACGCGAATCACAAGCGGATGAAAAAAGTTCTCTTCTTTCGGGGGAGTCGAATCCCAGCCGAGGCGGCCGTATTTTGATGGAGGCGAAATGCAAAATCGCACGCGCGGTGTACGATGTCAGCCACATTTAATGTCGCTGCATGGATAACCGACCGACCGGCCGACCGACCGACCGACCGACCGACCGACCGACCGACCGACCGACCGACCGACCGACCGACCGACCGACCGACCGACCGACCGACCGACCGACCGACCGACCGACTGACTGACTGACTGACTGACTGACTGACTTCGACTGACTTACTTCGGCTGACTTACTTCGACTGACTGACTGACTGACTGACTTCGACTGACTTACTTCGGCTGACTTACTTCGACTGACTGACTGACTGACTGACTGACTGACTGACTGACTGACTGACTGACTTGACTGACTGACTGACTGTATTGTATTGTTTCAGACTTAATTACTTTCCTTAATCAGGCAGCCCTCACTGCTGTAGCCCCAGTTCAGCGTATCAAAAAGGTGTAAACTGCAAAGACTTTATCTGGTAGGGTTACCATCGATTCACGTGATTCTACCTTGATTTTCGCATACTCCATCGCAGAGCAATCTGGACTCACCGGCGGCGCTCAGCGGCTCCACGTCGTCATGACGTTTATGCTGCTTGTGTTGTGATTGGTTACCGTCTTTCGATAGCCCTGCAGACTACGTGTCTCGTCGGAATGAGCGCTTGTCGGCTGCTCGCCCTGGCCAAGTCGATTCCGTTCTTCCCCAGGATTGGGGAGTCGGAGGCCAGGTCAGACCGTCTTGCTCTTTTGAAACAATAGCTGCGCAGTGATCAATGTCTTGTAACCAAAATCGATGTTTCTGTCTTCTTCGATGTTCGTCTTAGGTTAAAATTCTGGCGCTTGTTGTTACGTGACCGAGGTAGCCTTGGAAGGGGGCGCCCAGTTTAGAGCGGTGTGAAACGTCTGCCACTGTTACTTCTTCAAACCGAGATTGCCGAAAGTGTGACTGCTTTTGTCCCGGGCTGCAAGCGCCTCACAGCGTGGGTAATTATAACACGGCAATCCTGACGAAACGCATCAAGGCCATTTTAATAGCAAATTGTCTAACAAATGCGTACCAGGACTCCTTTTTTATTCCCGTGTGAGTGAGGGAAAAACTTAATTTATCTCGAGAGCATTAGACTTCGAGTCCAACGGGAGGGTCGCCCAGGACAACTGGTGAGTGCGACGGGCCGCCAGATGATGGGGTGAACCTGTCATCGTCCGAATCGTTTATAGCAGCTGTATTTCCTTACTTGCGCTTGTTGCTCGTTCTTTGCTAGTTTGCACCAAGTGCCAATACGTTGATAAGTTGATTGTCCACTCTATTACTCTTGACAGTGTTTGTGTATTTCGGTGTTATTTCTTCGCCATATATTACGAGCATCAATTGTAACAGTTGTAACTTGCAACGCTTTGCAAACCACTCCTGCCTTGGTGGTCAAAAGGTTGCCGGCAATATTGAATGAATGAATCTTGAGCATTCCTTGGCAGCAAGCCGAACATTAAGCTTGCACGTGCCTGAAAGCTCTAAAAAGATATTATTTTATGGCCCTTAACTTAGTAAATAACTTGCAGCATTCATTTTCTTTAAAGGTTTCTTAACAAAGCGAATTTCGTTTAAAGCATGGCCCTGTCACAAGTGTGTATGTGGTTTTCAGGATACGTACTGTGCCCCCAACTAGCCCCTGGAATTGCTCTCGATGCAATGAATTCCGCATACATGGGTCATAAATCCATTTGTAGCCCCTTGATTTGTTAAATCACAACATACGCAAGTAAAGAATGACGTTTATGCGCGTAGCCGTCGTCTAGTACGTCGCCCGAAGGAAAAAGGGGAAGAAAGGCTGCACCAACCTATGCAAAAAAAAAACTGCACAAAAAGAAACGTGCAGCGGAGAATAGACGCTCATGCGTACACGTGCATAAGGACTCAACTCATTGATTGAAAGACTGCCAGCTGGTAATCTGCAATAAATGACAATCACACGGGAGACCAAACAGCGGTGGCGCAGGTGGTAAGTACTGGATCACACAAGACGTCGCACAAATTACTGCCCAGAAAAAAAAAGGGGGATTTTTTGGACAATGAAATCTTCCCGCGAGGAGCGCTTTCATTATGCTAATGAGATTGCGGACCTGTTTGTGGACCTAAGACATGTTCCCACGGCCCAACCTCCCTCGCCATTGTCTTTTTCGTTAAACCTTTCTTCTTTCTATGCATGCGACAGCCGGCCAGAACATTACCTCGTCGCCGCTTCTCCTCGCATTGCTTTTTTTTTATTCGCCCGCTATGCCATTTTTCCTTCCACCGGCTTCTGGAAATTGGAACCCGCCGGCGCGGTCATTCTTGTCAAAGAACTGCAGCGGCTCGGCTGTCCTATCTGCGCCGGAAAAGGCAGGACGTCGGGAGCGGAAAAAAAAAGGACGAGATTAATCTGCGCGCGCCGCTTTTGTTTCCCGCGGCTTACTCCACAAAATGGAGGGGCGAAACCCACCGCGCTTTCAGGTCTGATAGCTTTCCATTTCAAATCGCCCTCTTTCCTTTTCAGGCTCTACTCCCTCCTTTATCCCTTCCCTTACGGCGCGGTTCAGGTGTCCAACGATATATGAGACAGATACTGCGCCATTTCCTTTCCACCAAAAACCAATTATTATTATTACTACGCTGGGTATGGTATATGCTTCGCTTGAGTTGTTCCGCTTTTTTGTCTTCTTTTCATTTATCAACAAGGAGCGACAGATTGAAAAGATGACTGAGACAAGTGGCAACCATTCGAAGTCGGAACGCTTTCAGCGCTTTTCAGGAAGTAAAAAAAATGCTTTTAGCTGGAAGGTCTTCGGTCGCTGGATGGAAAGTGATGAGAGAAGCGCAGATAATACCATTGGCGCATTTAAAGCGTCTACTTGTAAGATAACGGTACTCAGAAATAAGCTTGCTCGCACATTGCTCCACTCCGCTCACTCCACTGCTACTGCTGCTACTCTCTTTTTTTCGTTATTTTCTATCTGACTGACGCAACCTGAACGCAGTTTAAGTCTCAACATTCCTTTTCTTATAATACTACTACCTATCAGTCGAGACCACGAAGGATTCCCGCTTCTTTAGTAAAGCCTCTCCGGTGCATTAGGCTTTGAGCTGGCTTATACGCCTCAGTTCAGACGTGGAAAAAGGTGAATACTCAGGGTCAGAACGTCTGCCCAACCGAGGCTTCCCATGGTGGTCGTACTGAAAGGCATTCAGAGTGGGAGTTCAGCAGAGCTGGCGGAAATAGAAACTCTTATCTTACGATACTTCGCAAAGTGTGTACGAGAACCGGATATTATATGGCGCGCACTCCGGATTAGGCGCACCTTTGCGCCGCAGAGGCGGTGTATATGCTTGATGGAATCCTTAGAGCTCAAAGCGTGTGTCCCGCATACGCTAGCATGGCGCGGTATGCCGCGCTTTCGGAGAAATTCAGTATGGCAGACGGACTTCGCCATTTCAGTTATGTGACGACGGCTTGTCCCGAAATGGCGAGAGAGGGCTTCCTACGGTTGATTTAATTCAGTAAAAAAAAAAATAAAGTAAGAAGAACGGAAGAAAGAAACGAATGAAAAAAAAGTAAGGAAGAGAGGGAAGAAGAGAAGAGGAGAGAAGGAGGGAGAGAGGAAGGAAATTGGGGAGGAAGCAATGGAGGGATGTAGAGATGTGGAGGAAAGGACAATTACGGAGGGACTGAGGGAAGGGAGCAAGGAAGAGACGGTGGGAGGGCGGTAATGAATGAAAAAACGGGCGGAAAAAAAGGCTTAAAAAAAGGAAAGAACAAGAAAATAGTAAAGAATGGACAAAGAAACAGAGGAAGAAAGTTTCCCGGCAGGACAATAGCAGATAGCGATTAGTATGTTGCATAGCAAAGAATGGAGTGCTCAAGTGGTCAAGAAACTAATAATTAGCCGCTTTAATGCCGCAACATTCGCAAATTTTGTTGGAACTGCGCAATGACGTGTGCGCAAGAGGAAAGAGAGGACGAAGGTTGAGAGTGAGTTTGAGTTGGTTGTAAGCTATAGAGGAGGGATCAGTCATGCGTAATGGTGCCGACTACTGCGCCTCCGTAGCGACACCTTGAATATTATTAAGGGTGATTGCTGTTTCATGTCGCAAACTGTGGGCATCATACCTCGTAGGTGTACCTTGGGGGGCATCTGTTGCGGAAAATATGCGCCAGCTGTGCCACGACGTTGCGAGCAGCTATTCGCAAGAGAGGATTTCTTTACTAAGAAAAAGCAGAGAGTTTGACGTCAGGAATGTCTCTCCGACCTGATTAACTGCACTCGTTGTAGGAGTAAGAGATGAGGGAAGAAAGTCACGGTGGTGAACAACGTGTACAAGTTTAGCGCTAGTGACAACCGGCCCACCACATTGTGAGCAACATTCCCAGTGTGGCAGATAGGAATTAAATTAATGATGGACAGAGAGACGTCGCGTGGCTTGGTGACGTCATCAGAATCTGCCCACGTAAGAAAGAAGAGAGACAAGGCACAAAGAGCAAGGAAGAAAAAAAGAGGAAAGAGAAGCAGGAAAAATTGAGAGAAAATCCGGTCAGAACCAACTCTTAACTTCGATTAGCGAAGATGTACTCAAACCAACCCGATCTCATCTGCTCATTCAGCTGTGTGGTCGAAATGGACCAGTTAAGTGCTGAGGAGTGTTTCAGGAGCAACTCAGAAACGCATAAAAAATGTCAAAGAAACACCAATGTGCCCAGAGAGGGGATCTCTAATACAATCGCATTCAATACTTAAGTTACGTTAAGGGTCCCTCTAGTTATTGCGTTAATGAGGGTTGTGATGCTAACGAATTAAAAAGTAAAGGAAACAGCGGTTCATTGTGTAGAAGACAACACGGACGAAGCGCGTCGTCTGTACTTTGTTTTTTCGTCTGTCTCGCTCCGTACCACCCACAATGAACCGTTCTTACCAACTCACCCAGCTATCCATTTTTCTCGACTGTAAAGGGAACAGGCATTGTGGTATTTATCGAATATTAGTACTTTGACACAAATATTCTAGCATTACCAATGGCACCAAGTTCCACCGACGATGCAGCCACTGCGAACGCCATGCATAAACAACCAAAGCCCTTAGCTCTCTCCTCGATGCGGAAGCATAGGGTCAGAGCAGCACTGACTCACCCGGTACTCATTTGGAGCGAGATTGTCTTTCTTCGAGCGAGAATGAATACTCTTCATGCAAATTACGAGCTACATCGTTATTTTTAAAGTTTTTTTTCAGAAGTAGACTGAAACTTAAGCAAGCACGAAGGAACATCATTATCTTAATAACCTCGTGGTAAGGCAAGTTTTTATCCCGAGAGTTAGTCGCGTAAACAACACAGTAAAGAAATATCAGACGACTCTGTACTTTCTGTGTTTGCTGTCCTGTTTCTTTTTTTTCTTTATTCATTTTGCTTCGTCCCTACTACGTAAAGCAAGAAGCGCTGTAAAAGTTTCGTCGTCTCCCCGCAAACTTGGGTGTTCCGATTTCTCTTTTTCTGAACAAAAAAAAGAAAGAAAAAGCACTTAGCCTCGCGGAATATCTAGTTTCAGAGCCTTTCGCAATCATTGTCGAGCTCGAGCACCTTATGTTTCCGACTGCTACAACATGTGCTGGTTGTCGTCGCGCTGCCGTGAACTTAAACTGCCCTTCATTACTCTGACTTGCAATAAAATAAAGCGAAATGTTCGGTGGGCAGCAGACATTCAACACTGCAGTCATTTTAGAAGGAGCTTTCGAAGAAGTGCTTGAGCTGGGACAATACCGCGCTAATGTTACAAATGGTTGTGTATTTATTATTCGTTCGTCAGACCTCCAGCACTGTTCAGTACAGACTGCCTCCCACAAATCACTGATTAGACTCTGAAAAATTTTGCCTGAATGCTTACCTGACTTAATAGCGCATACTATTACACATTCGTAAGTACTGTGCATTAGTTATAGTTACTCTTTTGATGGAAAGAAAACGTTCCTAAATTCGAGGGCCAGAAAACGATATATTCTTTTAGCCTTCAGCTGTCTGGATGAGTTCAAAGTTTGCTTTGAGATAATCGATTACCTCCAGTGAACTAAACACGCTTTCCGAAAGTGCAGTTTAAAGTGCAAGGTTATTTATCCTTGCTTTTAAAAAAGCGACGCAATGCACACGTACTTCATTCAGAGACAAAGCAAACAAAACCCTTTCCTTTGAAATCCGTGCCGCTAAAACCGCGCATCGCTGCTGACGGTACTTACGACGTAAAGCTTTTCGAGCGCAAGTTGCGTTCACAATTGGATTTTTCCCGCGTTGTATAGTAAATCGAAAACAACTATCGACTTCATATATTAAACAAGCAGGCCAATCGCAAGCCTTGGGTACATGGGTCCAAACTGCAGCGGGCGCCTTCTCCACAGCTTTAAAATACTGCAGTTTTATAGCGGGAAAAAATATGTACGCAACGACTTTCTTCGGTAAGAACGGGATGAGATCTCGACTTAACAGCGCCGAAGTGGAGACGAGAAAGCGTTTCTCCGCGGCTTTCAACCTCCTTGACACAAGGAAACAAACTACGAGGTGTCAATAAGGATTGCAGCGCGGCTAATGCATTGTCCTTGTCGCGACGAGATGTGTCGTCGAGGCCGTCGCAAGACCCTCGGGGCTCTGCCGCCGACTAGAGCTCCTCGTCGGCGCTGTGACAACGCGACAGGACTGCGCTATAGCGCTTGACTCTCAACGCGTCGTCGTCGGTCCTGTCAGCCCGCAGGGCGCGGTCACGATTTCCATTATTCCTTCCTTGCCCTCGTTTCGCTCTTTCTCTCTTCCCCTAGTATTTATTTCTCTCCTCTTTCAATTGTTTTCTGTTGTTC